>NW_006766988.1:0-15365 GCF_000275845.1 Dichomitus squalens LYAD-421 SS1 | reverse complement strand
TGGATCGAGGCTTCTGATCCTCAAAAACCCGCAGGTGAGGATCTGGATCGAGCTGCGGATGATCCGCGTTCAGCCCTAGTCCAGCTCAGTTGACAACCTCGTTGAGTGTGGGTGCTTGCAATGAGGGTACACAGATGTGTTGTGTACCCTCATTGTTACGTGACCAAACTCAATTACGCCACAACATCAATGCGTCCACTCTAAGCTCAATCCTCTCAATCAGGGTACACAGAGGTGCTGCATACCCTGATGTTATGTGACAGGACTTGTGTTCCGGAAACGCAACCTGACTGCGTACCCGGAGACATCTTCGAAAAAGCACGCCCTAAGGCCCCCCTAACCCTGATCCCCCACCACTTTGACCCTCTTAAATCTCTCTCCCTAACCCACACCTGCCACCGAAATGTCAAGCAGGCGGGTGGTGTTGTCAAGCTCATTGTTCAAATGTCGTCCTTTCACCCTCCCATGTCACTGATGACCCCATGCTCATTGTGCGAGCCTTGCCGCACAGCGCTCTACACCCCTGTTGCAGTGCCATGCTATCACGCAGACAGTCCTCCAGGAGGACCGCCCCTGTGGTGGGGGGGCCTGTGGCTGTGCCAGCGCCACCCACCCTATCCCTGTCTGCCGCGGGCCTCCCGGAGTGCCCTGTATAGTACTGGTGTAGTTGTTGTCTTATAGTCTACTTGTACTATAGTAACTACAAGTGCTACTACATATATTGCTATATTGCTAGTGGGAGTATGCAGGGTGATGGCATCTATGACAGTGGATTAAACCCTAGGGTAGGGTTTAGCCGACCCTAGGGTCCGCCCACCAAAATCCCAGAAAACTCTTGCATAACCCTATGCCAAAATTGCTCTTGTCCGAGTGGTACAAGCCTCTGCTGTCGCTTTTCAAAATCTTCGCACGATTGCTTTGGTACGACTCTGCCTATCTGGTTCTGACAGCGGGACGACCTCAACTATGTGGCGCGCACGAGTCAAGCCTGCACGGACGCGACCGCAATCGACTGCACCCAAGAAGAACCAAATGCGCCCGCCGGGGATCCTATGGCAGACATTTGCGTCTGGTTAGAGCTGGATTGCACCGTGTATTTTTCCGAGCCCATACGAATGAATACAGTTATATCACGAGTTCTATCCAATTGCGTGCTTGCTATGGATACCGCCCCCTAGCTGATGAGCCCGAACGTGGCCGACGGTAAACGATCGCTGTCGACCCAAATCGAACTGTATTGCGATTCATTCGGGTCGTGAGTCTACCTCATACCGCTGAATACGACGACCGTCGCAAATAGTCCGGATTTCGTATTGTGTCGGATTGCACGACTACATACAATCAGATTCGACCTAAATCGACATGAATCGCGCACGTTCTCACTGGGGATCACGAGCGACGATGGCTCCGCGCGGTCATAGCTACTCGTCGAGTGAGGCCGACACGGGCGCTTATAGGATCTCTTGTTTGCCGTGGTCAGCGGCTCAGAATTTCAACTTGATCTCGAACCACGACTATGCCTGACGTCGACTACATATTCTTCTATCCTCATCCCGACGGTGCCTACGACATCGTCGTAACCGTTGCCGCTGCCGATACCTTCCGCTTGAGCCATTTGTGGAAACTGGCCAGGGAACAGGAACCGAGTGTCGCTAGCCACCTTGGCGCAGCAAAATGCACGTTCTACGTTGTACGTCCATCGTTTTGGTCCGCCCCAAGCGGTCGTTTTTTATCCCCCGCTCCCGTAGCCCTCAGATTTGTTGATCGAGCCGGACACCACATTGCTCTCTCGCAGCCGACAATGGCTTCTGCAGCACCGTCAGGACGAGGACAAGGTGGTCAGACTTATCAAAGAGGTCCGTACAATCTTCCCTGATGGCCCATCTCCCGACTTGGTGCATTTTCTTGTTGTCACGGAAGAAGGTAAGCCCGCTGCGTGGGTATTATCGCCGTCCGCCTCACACGTGCTCTAGTCCTAGAGAGTCTGGATGAACTGGGTACCCTCCAGGACCAGGCGCTCAGAGGTACGTCCGCCATTTGCGTGTCGACTCTAGTCCTCGTGTTGAAAATACCTCACCAGAGCGTGAAAAGCGCACTGAGTCAATTCGGAACGATGTTCCCCGGCCCTCTGCTGGTGTCTCGGATTTTGCGGGCGTGCAAAACGTTGTTGTCAAAAATGCCGACAAGTTTCATGCTGGGCGACCTGCCGGAAACTATGGTCCCCCTGCTTCCCTCTTCAACCATGTTTTGGGCCGGTTTGACTATCATCTGCGCCACCTGGACGATGACATCCCTGAGATCGATCCTCCTCCGGCACTCATCCGACTGGTGCATTCACTCATGGCAGCCGGGGCGCACAGCTATCCAGTGGAGGATGCCCGAGTGGAGGCTATCAAGACTTCGCTCAGCGAGATTTTCGCTAAGGAGCTGCATTGGGAACCTTCCAAAACGCTTTACGGCGTTGCCCCAGATGCTATCAGTGTGGACGACCCGCCTTTCGTTGTGGTGGAGGTGAAGAACGAGGTTGGTCTCAAAGGTGACGCCTCCCTACAAGCAGGACTATCGTACACGCACATCGCAACTGCACCTCAGTTCAAGGTTCGATCGTTCTACTATCTCCGTCATTGTCATGAGTCTGTATTGATGTGAAGCGTAGGCGTTAAGGAGACGATCGAACTATCCTGCCATCCTTTGTGGTATCATGGGCAACCTGCTTGAAATCGGGGTTGCGATATATACCGACGGGACTTACTACAATTTGCTGTTGTCTGAGCGTCTGCACTTGGGATTCCACTCTGCAAAGAACGTCCTCCGTCTTTCTCGAGCATTCGCGGCCACTCGAAGCGCCATGTCTCACCTCACAGCGTTCTACAAACAACTCAACGCCGCCCCACCTCCCCAAGGTAGTATCGCTCATCTGTTCCCCTCGCCCTTTCAGATCCCTTCCTACACTGATTTCGTACCGGCCCTCACCTTTACGCACCGGCTGACACCATCAGGCGAGGCAGTTTTATTGGCCAAAACCGAAAGAGAACGACAGTCGGGCATTTACCTCGCCACCATGCCTCGGATGTCTTCAAACGTCGGTGAGGATCGGATGGTGTCCTCTTCGTCTCTTGACGCACCTGCCGATAGCGTCGAGGTAGTCGTGAAGTTCACCGAGCGATATCATCCCGACGCGCACAAACTGCTTGCGGCCGAGCACCTAGCGCCAGCGCTGCACGCCTGTGTCCCGGTATACGGCGACTTATTCATGGTCGTGATGGACCGCGTCCACGGCACGATAGCCTGGGAATCGGCCACGCGGAACGAGCTCCTGCCACATCGCATCTACGAGGATGTCCGGCGTGCCATTGCGCTGCTCCACTCGCACGACCTCGTCTTCGGCGACCTCCGTACCCCGAACATCATGGTTGTCCCTGGTGGATCTGGCCCTGACGACGGACCTCGGGGTATGCTTATCGACTTTGACTGGGTCGGAACGCATGGTCGTAGTAGATATCCCGCTTCTTTGGACGAGGGTCTTCCGGACTGGGGGACAAGCGGTATCCAGCGACACGGGATCATGGACAAGGCACACGATAACGCGATGTTAGATCGGTTTGAGAAGCAATGCCATCCGGCCGGTGTACCAGTATAATACATTATCGCCACCCTTCCTATTGTAGCTCATCGTCGTTTTGTCCACGCGAATCAATGGCATGTTGAAATTGCAAGCCATGGACGATACATTCCGTCGACCTCCGCACTGTACGTAGCAACCTGCCATCAAGAAGAGTGCGGTAGCCATGAATCGACGCTGTTCAATACAATAGCGCATAGTCAACTGAAGCCGTCATCTGTGTACTCGGCCAAATAAGCGTGCTCGGGACCGTCTTCCATATTGAGTTCTGACCTTCATCCTTAAGGCTATTCCCGACTTGGGGCGACAGAGGTGGTGGACACCTGCACTATCCAGCGCGCGATGGGGCGGATACGGGATCGTAATGAGTGGGCAGTAATTGACCGTAGTGGCGAGCTCTCGCGTGCATTGTATATGGAGGAACCGGACGAGCCAGAATCTTCGTAGTCGCCTAAATATTGTCTGCTACCACACGATCTGCTGTCCCATCTCCGTCGCCTAACGCCAATATACGTGGGATAGTAGAGCGTAACATGTGGTCGGTAAGATTGGGACAGCGAGCTCACGCGTCGCGCGACTGAGACTGACTGGGCAAGCAGTGGCGACTTGGACAAGACTCAGCAGAGACGCTCGACGACACATCTGACCACTGTAGACACCAACCCCTCGTCTGGCTGCATTACGTATCTCTTCAATACATCAGTGCAAGACTACATCAAGAACCCGCCAACACATACACCACCGGACCTCACTCTGACTGTTGGGCATTATCTATTCTGGATCTTCGTACGAGGCTCATGACTGAGCTGAGGGGCACGCTGCAAATAGACTCTAAACCGAGTAAGGGGACCATCCATACCGTCTCTGAGGATGATTGTACGACTGGTGGATAGCCAGGGAGGGTGTAAGCGTCATAGACGACGGCAGAAGCCGGAGGAAGCCTTCAGGGAGGGTGCGGAATGTACGGATTGTAGTTGAGTTGAGGCGATGCCGCAGACGAGGATGGGAAGGTGAGTATGAGGGTCGTCGAAGTTGTTCACTGCCGAAGACAGCGTTTGGGTGTCGCAGTGAGAGAGTACAGCGACTCAAAATAAGATGGTGACAACATGCTAGAGATACAGACGAGAGAGGTGTGAACTAGATCTTGTCACGGTCCGGTTTCCTCTCATTCGCTAGGAGAAGGGGGTGAGCGCGGGGGCAGGAGGCGAGAAGAGGACGACGCACGATTGTAATGGAGGAGCTTCTCTATGAGGTCGACATGTGTGAGGACCATGCGGCGACAACAGTAGCGCTTGAGCTGGAGTTGGTCAAGCGCATCACTGGGGGCATAGGCAGAGCGGTTGGACGGAGGTCGTGATGAACGGAATGCAAGGCTCACCCCTCGCTGATATCCTTGGCCAATAGATCCAGATACGCAGTCCACTTGTCGCCCACCACCTTTCCGCAGGAGAAGCAGCGTACAGGGATAATCTACGGCAGGAGGGAGTAAGCAGGCAGCAGGTGTAGCGGAGACGGGAGACCGACCATCGTCGTCGTCGCAAGCCAAGCTTGCTGCCCCACAGACGCCCGCCCCGCAAATTGTGGCGAGCCGCCCGTGACCCAGCCGTGACACACGCGCTGTGACAGACGCGACCGCGGGTTGAACGCGTTCGATCCCACCGCCACCCGTCACCCGCCCCCGCTCCCCGTCCCCCGCTCCCTCCCCGACGCCGCCCCCCGCCCCCGCCGTCCCACACGATGGAATCATTTGACCTCACCGAAGAGCTACAGGCCATCACCGACCTCCCCACTTACTCTTTCAACAACGAGGTCGACGTCTCCTCTCTCGACCACTCCGCCATTGCTCAAGTCCTCGACCCCGCCGTCGACGCTCTTGCCCACTCCTCAGAATCCATCGTCGACCCTTCTGTTTTTGATGCCTACCGTTCTCTGCTCAAGCACGCCTCTGCCCTCCAGGGCGTCCACATGACCAAGATACTTGACTCCCTGTCTTCCGCCTACCAGGCCGAGGTCGAAGCCACCTCCCGCGACATCGACGTCGAAGACCAGCAGACCTTCATGGCACATAAGGTCCCACTAGAGATTTATGCCTTCCTCCTCCATTGGTTTGTTAGCGTTGCCGAGAAAGTCAAGACCTCTGGCGAAGACGATGCCCCCGCTCCCGCTCCTAAACCCAAGCGCGGACGTGGTGGAAAGCCTGCCACCTCTCGCTCTACAGCGCGTAAGGCTGCTGAGGAGTGGACTTGGAGCGTCCAAATACCTGCAACACTTGCGCTCATCAACAAAGTCCTCCGGTTGAAGACCCAGAAGATCTGGCAGACGGCCGGAGAACGAGAGGCCTTCATCAAGTAAGTCGTGTCTCTTCCTTATCATCCCTCTTTTTCAGACTTGCTCGCTGGTACGAGTCAGCGCCGACTGGCGCATTGATTCACTGCAGTCTCTTGACACCGGTATGGACGCCGCTCTGAGGCAAGGTGGCCTGCGAGGCCGTCGCAGCACCAACGAGACCCAAGCTGTACTGGTGTCCTGCTTCCTTGCCCCGGTCGTTGTTATCTTCTTGTGGTTTACTGCCGTCGTCTCCATTGCTGATCTCTTCTAGCTGCGTTCTCCGACCCGTATATCACATCACCGAGAACGAGCAATACATGAAACAACAACAAATCCGGTTCGGAGTCTACAAGGCCATCTGTCTCGCCGTCAAGCACCACGCTCATGGCCTCGCGGCCCAGATCTCTATCATGCAGTCGCTCCAGTATTACGAGCACCTGTCCGAGTACATGGCTGAATGTCTCGACGTCCTCGCGCGCGAATTCGACCACTCTCAGATGGGCGACGAGATCCTCCGCGAGATCGCCAACAAGAACTTCAGCGGCCAGGATTCCAAGGGCCCGCGCGCCTTCTCGCGCTTTCTCATCCGCTTCGCCGAACTCGCGCCCCGACAGGTCCTCAAGCAACTCAGTCTGCTGCTCTCGCAGCTCGATTCGGAGGTATGCCTATCGTCCGTCGTGCCTGCCATGAAACATTGATCGTTCACGCTCCACGCATAGTCCTACCCAATGCGCATGGCCCTCGTCGAGGTCATCGGGTCCATCATCCACGAGCTTGCGGAGACCCCGGAGGACGAGTCGGATTCGTCCAGCAAGTCCAAACACCTGAAGCAGATCAACGGTCTCTACGATCTCCTGATCGAGCGCATGATGGACGTCTCGTCTTATGTCCGCGTCAAAGTCCTCGCGACGCTCGCGAAGCTCTGCGACGGTAGCCACAAGTTCCCGCAGCAGCGTTTGGCGATAACGCGCGCGGCCGTCGAGGCGCTGGAGGACAAGACTGCCAGCGTTCGTAAGTCCGCGGTGAGCTTGCTCGTCCGGCTCATCTTGACGCATCCCTATGGGATGTATGGCGGATTGCTGAGCGAGACCGAGTGGAAGGTTCAGTACAAAGAGGTGTCTGATATGCTCGAGAAGATGGAGGGTAACTTGGGGAAGGCGGTCGAGCGCAACGATGAAGAGGAGAGCCAAGCTGAGGATGAGCATGACGAAGATGAAGACGACGAGGAAGGGGAGGACGGGGAAGAGGATAAGAGGAAGAAGAAGCGGAAGGCGTAAGTTTCAGGCCGCATAACCGCGATGAGCTGTTCGGTACTAACGTTCATATAGGAAGCGCAAAGGCGATGAATCAATGGAAGTCGATGAGGAGGAAGATGACGATACAGAGGACGTAGAAGACGATGAGGATGTCCAGATGCGCCACGGCTCCAATGCCGAGTCCGACGCTCCGAAACCGCGCAAGAAGAGTAAGAAGAAGCCCCGAAAATCGGAACTCGATCTCAATGCACTCGCAAACGAAGCGGCGGCGCTCGGCTCACTCAACGAGAACCAGCACCTCGAACAGAAGCTGCGGAAGAAGTATTGCCTGGACGCACTCGAGTTCATCCGCCAGGTCGAGGAGGGAATGCAGACCATCCAGCGTCTGCTCGCGTCGGCCAACAAGCTCGAGCAACTTGAAGCCATCGAGTTCTTCCGCGTCACGTACGAGTACAAGTTCGATGCAGCCCACGAAGGGATCAAGAAGATGCTCCATCTCGTCTGGACCAAAGACAACAACGCCACTGGCGAGGACGGCAAGGAGGTCAAGAGCGTCCGCTCGCGAGTGCTTGAGTGCTATCGCAACATGTACTTTGAGCCAGTCGATGGTCTGGACGCCAAGCAACAGACCAATCGTATCGCAAAGAACATGATTGAGTATGTCGTTCAGGAATCTCGCTGTCCACTGCTCTTAACGCACTCTTTGGTAGGATGACCTACGACGCCACGCTCGCTGAGCTCACTAGTCTTGAGGAGATGATGCGACAGTACATGGACGACAACTTCATCCCTGATGAGGTTGTCGCAAAGCTATGGCAGGTGTATAGTGAGTCCAGAACTTCTATCGGGACTATCTATTCTGGCTGTCACTCACCCATTGCGCCTAGGTTCCGACAGGCCACTACCAAGGGCTCAACGAAGAGGGGCGGTGATCATCTTAGGTATGCTCGCCCTCGCGAAGCGGCAGGTCGTCGCCGATCGCGTCGAGACATTGGTGAAAGTGGGACTTGGCGAACGTGGCAAGGTGAGACCCAGAAGATCCCCGCGCAGATCTATACTGACAGTAGCTTCAGAACGATCTGACTCTCGCTCGCTACACCTGTGTAGCTCTGCAGCGTCTCAATGGAAGCGCCAAGAAAGTGAAGGGTGAGCTCCCAGGCCTTTGCCGCATTTTCTTTCGACCTGTGAGCTGACGACTGCGGACGCAGGCTCGCTCCTCGACAAGACCCTTCGCCTTGACATGGAGAACCCCCTATTCCGGAAGCTTCAAGATGCAATTGAGCGTCCATGCCGATCGAAGGAATGGTTCCCTATGGCTGAACAAGCGATCAATACCATCTACGCGCTTGGAGAACGTCCAGACCTTCTCTGCGGAAAGCTGATTAAGAACCTCACGCGTCGCGCGTTTGGCCGCAAGTCCGCCACCTCGGCCAGCTCGCAGCAGGACCAGAACGTCATGGACCAAGACGAAGAGGATGTAGATCCTGACGCTCCGCATCAGGCGCAGTCGCAAAAAGACGACGCCAAGGACGCTGGTGACGCTTTTGAGCTCAGCCAGCTGTTCTTCATCGTCGGCCATGTTGCAATCAAGCAGATTGTCTTCCTTGAACTAGTCGAGCGCGAATGGAAACGTCAGAAGCACGAGAAAGAGATGGGTACGTATCTTCACAATACTCGTTTTTCTTCACGCATGAACTAATCAAGTTCGACCCCAGCCGAGAAGATCGGTGGAGCGGCTGCAAAGTCTAAGGAGCAGGAGGAACTCGACCAGGTCGCCGGCAACGCCGAGGACGAGATTGGTGAGCGGGTCCAAGGCATGAGGGAGCATGAGCTACTCTACGGCCCTCAGTCTCTCCTCGCCACCTTCGGCCCGATGCTTGTCCATATCGTAGGCACTCCAAAGAAGTTCAAGGTAAGCGTACGTTCTGCTCGTGATCAAAAACCCCGGCCTTCAATATGTCTGCGACAGAACCGGACCCTTCGCGCGACTGCAACGCTGGCGTTCAGCAAATTCCTCTGTGTCAGTTCACAATTCTGTGAACAGCACCATCGATTGTTGTTCAAAGTCCTGGAGACGTCGAATGACCCGGGCATCCGCAGCAACATAGTCATCGCTCTTGGCGACGTCGCCGTTTCATACAGCAGCATCATCGACGAGAGCAACGATGAGCTCTACCGGGGCCTTGGCGACTCAGATATGGTCGTCAAAAAGAACACGCTGATGGTCTTGACGCATCTGATCCTCAACGGGATGGTGAAGGTGAAGGGTCAAATGGGCGAGATGGCCAAGTGCGTCGAAGACGAGGACGAGCGAATCTCGAACCTTGCGAAGCTGTTCTTCAAGGAGCTGTCGACAAAGGACAATGCGATCTACAACAATCTGCCTGACGGTACGACTGCTTTCTCGCCCCTTACACGTTTCGTGGACTCACAGTCGCCGATCGCAGTCATTAGTCACCTGTCGGTTGGTGCCCACGCTATCGATGAAGAAAAGTTCCAGAACACGATGAAATTTATCTTCGGGTATATCGAGAAGGTGCGTCTGAAAACCATACAACACATCATCGTCTCACAAGACGTCGTTAATCAAGGAGAGACAAGCCGAGAACATTGTCGAGAAGCTTTGCCAGCGTTTTCGGCTTTCGGAGGACCCCCGTCAATGGCGCGATATCGCGTACTGCTTGTCGCTGCTCCCATTCAAGTCAGATCGCTCCGTCAAGAAACTCGTCGAAGGCTTGCCCTTCTATCGCGACAAACTCCACGAGGAGACAGTCTTTGCCAGATTCCAGGAGATACTGACCAAGGTACATCCCTGTCGTTTCGCCGTCCGCATGCTCATGCTGATTGTGATCCCGTAGGCACGACAAAACAAATCCGCAAACAAACCGGATGCGGAACTCAACGAGTTTGAAGGGGTACATCTCGAGTTTCCTGCATATGTTGTAAATAACTCGCTCATGCATATACACCCGCGCAGATCCTGGAAGAAAGCCGACGGCAAGGCGCCGAAGATCAAGACTTTGAGAGAAACGTCCAGACCCAGAAGAACGTCGCAAAGAAGCGGGCAGCAAGACGAAGTAAGTTTGCACCTTCCGTTGCCTACAGCCTAATCGCTGACCCAGCCTCCTAGCACAACGGAAGAAACCAGCGGCGACTCAGCACGATGACTCGGACTGATTTCGGATACGACCTCCCATGTCCCTCGTAACGACGCTGGTAGCTCTCATCGTGTGTATGTATGTTGCTTTGGATTTGCATTCCCTTGTATTCCCCCTGTACATCAGCATAGGTAGTACATTATATACTGTAATAAAGTCAATCGGGATGGTGTGCAGAAAGCAAACGCTGGAAAAGAAAAACTCCTTGCAAAGCGAAGGTCCGAGATGGAAGAGACTAATGAGAGAAAGTAAACCATAAGGAGAGTGGGCAGCACGGCCCGCATAACGGGCGAGCTCAAGGTACCATGAAAGACATCGACAATAGTAATTAAGGAGAGTGGACGCGGGCAAGGACGACTGGCGGAAATATGACAACATACCGACCTACGGATACCAACTGATGCATGATGCAGGTGGGGGAAGTAGCTGGGGGAAACGTATAGTGGGGTATGCGCGTAATAGGATATGATGACTGAAAGATGACGCTAGAGTGCTACACGTGAGAATTGCAGATTGCGAGCGTGACCAGTCCAACGATACTCTAAACACCGAACCGCTGCGACGACAAATATAGAAAGCCAATGCACGAGAAAGAGAGGAGAAAGAGACACTAGAACAACGTTTACTCAGATTTAAAGCGAGCGCCGCCCTCACCGCCGCGCATGACCGCCTTCATGAAGGCGAAAAAGCGGCCAGCGTATTCGGCCGGAGGGACGGGGCTGATCTTGTGCTGAAACGCCAAACGAATGATCAGCACCGGAGCCAGAGCAAGGCACGATGAATCACATACCCTATCGGCACTGAGCCCCTTCCAGAAGTGCTCAAGCTTTTTAAAGGCACTGTATGGCGTGAGGATGTCGATGACGCCGAGGTAGTATATGACGTCCATGTTCTCGTTCGCCTCATCCGTTGCACGCAAGCCGCCCTCATCCTGGTAGAATAGGAAATGCTGTCGCTCGCCGGTGTCTTCTTCAGGAAGGTTCAGCGCAGCCCCGAGCTGCTGTGGGTCCGCCTCGCGCATGATGCGGCGCATCGCGATCGCCTCCGGCGATTGCGGTCCTTTGCTGACCGTCTTCTTTCGCGATATGAGGGGCATATCCGGCTACACCGCGTGTGCGTTGAGGGGAGGAGATGCGGATCGAAGTCGTAATGACTCACCGAGAAGACTTTGAGCGTATTCCTCCGGACGTTGTCCCGATTCCCCCTCTGCATTTCGTGGATGCCCACAAGCAACGAGTAATCCATGACACCCAGCTCCTTCAACAGCTCCGAGTCTCTCCTCAGCTGCTCCGTCAGCAACGCCCGCTTCTCCGGACCTAGCTCCAACGTCTTCCCGCGCTTGATCCAGTTGAGATCCTTCAAGACGGCGCGCGGATTCTTCGCAGCCTTCTCTTCGGGGTACTCGCGGCCAACGGTCGACCCCTTGAGGTCGTACGTCTCGTGGATATCCTTGTGCGCGGGGAAGAGGTTGTTCATGATGACGAAATGAATCTTGCGCCCGTGCGGGAGCTTGACGCGGTGGAGTCCGTAGAAGCGCGAGATGAGCGTGTGCGGATTACTCTTCACGTGCTCGTAATACTTCTTTAGGATCCTCCGCAAGTACTTGTGCTCGGAATGATGGATCGTCTTGATGATGAAGCGGTAGTCACGAGAGAAGTAGAAGAACGATCCGGACTTGCCGGGAGAACCAAGTTCGGAGAGGATGTACTTCGCAGTTAGCGACAGGAGGTAGTCTGCGGGATCGAGGTGGAAGTAGTCTTCACGTAGTTCGCGGAATACCCAAGGCGCGTAATCCTTGAACTTGAAGTCGTACTTGGCGGAGGGTGTCAGCTCGTTACCGACGCTGTTCGAGTGTCAGTCCGCGGTTCAACGTAAACACAACGACAAGCGACACGCACATATCGAAAGAATATTTATGCCGTGCCGTATAATCCTCATCTGTAAGCGGTCTCCGTATCTTTGCTTGACATCGCGATACCTGTGAACGTTGACGACCGGCGCCAACCGTCAGTCCACCTATCGCAACTTAGACACGAACGTCCACACTCACTGCTATCCGGATGCCCGTCAGCATATTATACATCAACACATAGTTGACGTGGTCCTCCCCAATCAAGTTTCCCACCAACGGCCCATCGCCCACCCTGCTCGCGATGGTCGCACTCCGGGTCAGCGCCCGCTCTGCCTCCTGCTGCGCCTTGACGCGCTTCCTCTCCCTGCGAATCTGCTCTGCCTGCTGCTCGATGTCATCGGCGAGTTCCCCAACATCCTCGAACGCAGCCGGGTGGGCCGAGTGCATCGTCGCCATGCGTGCCACGCGTGGAGGAGAAGACTGCAGCGCAGATGACGGAGCCCCGGCGCCGATGGTATTGCGCCTCGAGGGCCGGTGCGGGGTGGGAGGCTGGAGGTAACCATCGACAGAGACGTGTGGACCCGCTCCGGAAGCGGAGCCGGCGCTGCGTGTGGGAAGGGACTTTGAGAGCGAGGGAGGGATGATGGATGGTGGCTCGTCTGTAAGGGGCGTGTCCAGGGTGCTTTGTGCGTACGCAGACTGGGACGTGCGCAGCGAGGACCGCGTCTCAGCCGAGGAGCGGTGTCTTAGGCTGTGAGCGCCGAATCGCGAGCGCTGCTCCCGAGACGAGGACGATACGCGTTCGACAGCGATGGGTTCCTCGAACGTCACTGGAGGGGACCGGGGCGACGCATCAGGCTGGGAGGTGGATGCTGATGAAACATTAGCGAGTCTACGCGAGGGTGGAACGTCGCCCTCGACACTAGAGGGAGGGGAGGGTGGGGGAGGACCATAGCCAGAGTCGCCGCTGCCTTGGCGGTGGTCATGAAAGGCGGGGACGTGTTGTGCGAGGACGGCGCCGACTTTGTGGAGGACGGGATCCGGTACGAGGCCCTTTTCGAGCTTGACAGCGTCGTCTGTGACCTTGAGGATGTGGACTTCCTGACTTGGTGTCTGCTTTCCAGCGAAGGCGAGGGTGTGTATGGGGTTCAGGTCGGGCTCTCTGGGTGGGGAGCTCGCAGCGAGCATGGAGGAGGCTCGTGAAGAAGAAGAGACAGAGGCAGGCGAGGCAACAAGATGGGAGTGGGCTGGAGAGGAGGAAACATACGTCGAGCGTCGAGGATCGTCAAAGGATGCTGGAGACGAAGTGCGTGCTATCGGAATAGCGGTGGCCATGTGGGAGGTGGGTGAAAGATGGTATAGGCGTTCAAAAGATTAGATGAGAGTGAAGATATATCCTGCTTCGTCGTCGCCGGCGTTGTCGACGAGGAGGATGTTGTGGTCGACGTGAAGTCAGAGACAGAGACGGTGGCCGTTGTCGACCCAGGCCCCTGCCCCGCGCTAATAATACTTATCCCATTTCGATAACGTCCAGAATGGACTTGGTCGACAAATTCATTCCTCCTCCCTTCCGCCAGTTTTTCCTCCGGCGCAATCGACGTTCTGTCCCAGCCCGACTCAGGCCGCATCGTGCATTCAGTTGCGGTACGAACAATCCGCACAACAATTCCGACGAAGCAAGGCTCCCACACCGTCCACACCCAAACCAGGCAGGAGACGCCCAGATAAGCCGTGTCGGGACATGCCCATCCGTCGACTCCGCGGGTCGACATCCGGTCGCTGATGGGGAGCTCCATGTCATATTTGCTTATCCCAGCACTCACCCCCGTGTTCCAAGTATGCAAGTACTCGGTCTCAGACGCCCTGGTCCAACAACTCGAATCGTCCTAGACATTGGCAACGGAACAACAGCGATGATGGACCATTAGGATGACTGAGAACCATCACCTTTGGCCAAGGGTGGTCTTCCTTGTATTCCAGACACCTCTGCACCGAGCGGCGTGCGCCCACCCGACCGCGCAGCACAGTCGAGGCAACCATGAGAAAACCATCGGATCAGCATAAGTACGTAGAGGTCTCGCCGATTCTACCCGTAGCATCGCTGTTAAATGTACGTCTACATCTTGAGAGACCTGTAGCGAAGGCGCAAGGTACTACTGCGGCAAGTCGAGCCTTAGCTTCAACGTCGGTACATGGTGCGTCGAGTTCACCTCCAGAAAGCCTGACGTTTGAGCATCTCGTGTTCGATGGCCAGCGGACGGCGTGCCGCCAGGTGTGACGACGGCGAGATGGGTGCGTAAGCCGCGGGCCACGCCAGAGGCTCCTCCTGCGCGCGGAGACTATGTACTCGCCCAACGAAGAACGCGACGAGGCTTGTCCCATCATCGCCTCTCGGGGCATTCACGACTGAGCCTCATCTACGTCGACGTGAAAGATACGTCCACCCACAAGGCTCCCAGTTGCAACAGTGCGGGTGCGGATTACATAATACGGCAAGCTGTGCAGTTCTGCGCTTTGTCTATCGTTGTCACTCGGAGCTCGCGTAGCCTCTTGCCCTTGGGCCTTACTCAGCCCGACCACGGTGAAGACCGTCAGTGTTAAGAGCCTGAACACTCGTATCGTTTTCCGTCAATGCGCAGATATCCGGACGCAACCCCTGTCAGTAGCTGGAAAGTCAAGTATTCGGGCAAGAGCTCCGACGCTTCTTCTTCTTCTAGATCCCGTTTATTGCCCTGCGAGGCCGAGCCTCATGGTAGGCAGTAAATACATTGTTGTCTACTTGGGTGATGATGGAGGTCGGCGGGACATAGTTGAGCAGGATGCTCATGCAATCTAAGGGTGTGTGGTGGGAGAGATGTCGATGAGGGATGGTGCAAGGGGATGTGCCAGGGTACAGACAGGGGCGAGAGTGAGACGTTCGAGTACGTAAATGGTGTGGAAGGGGGCAGGGCTCAGGAAAGGTGCGTTGCGGACGTCCGCCCAGTCCCGGCCATTTAAGGCAAGGGAACGGGCTATAAACCTGCGGCCTTTGGGTGCGGTTGCGCCCCTGGGTCTCGCCTCTTGCGCCGGTCAGGTGTACGTCTGGCGGTATCCCCGCCATCCGTCAGAACTCCCCCGCCCTACGAGCGGCGGGCGCCGCCAGCGCGACA
>NW_006766987.1:31912-49128 GCF_000275845.1 Dichomitus squalens LYAD-421 SS1 | reverse complement strand
GCATCGTCTACCCGCAATTTCGTATCACGTCCGCCGCATCAACATTTCCTCTCTCGCATCATCATCGCGCGTCCTATCGGACGCTTATGCTTTTCCCTTCTCTCATATGGACATGGCTATTCCATGCACTCCCTATTCCTCATTGGTATCATATGAGAACCTGGCACAGGTTCTGAAGGGGGAGAATGTAACGGATCGTTCATTATCTTATCTTATCTACATAGTTAATCTACATCTTGTATCTAAATCTGGATCGTCATGGTGATCGGCGCTGATCCATCTGGATCCGCGCGACGTGGCGAAGGCTTCTCAGCCTTTCACCACGTCCACCATAGTATACGCCCTCTCAATCTAGAGATTGGTTCAGTGTACTTTGGACTTGTGTGAATCAGGCGACACCCGTATCATTACAATATAAGTGCTCTGTAAGACGTCCCTATTGGCAGTACTCACCTCGTTCTGCCAGGGCTTGCTCGTTCACATGTGTTACACACGCCTATCGGTGGAGGTCATCGAGATGGTCGTCGACCAGCTCAGTGATGATGTACCGTCTCTCCGGACTGTTGCGCTAGTCTGTCGTGGACTATTGCCGCGCGCTCGCTATAATCTCTTCGTCGACATTGGCGTCCGTAACAAGAATCAGATGAACACTCTCCGAGAGTTTCTGGACGAGAGGCCGTACATCTGTCCTCTTGTACAGTGCGTCACCTTGTCCACCACGGACGGCGAGCCGAACTCCTTCACGCTTCTCGAGACCATCCCTGTTCCCTTACTCACTCGCCTCCCCAACCTGCACCGCTGGAGGGTCACGAATCAGTCCCTCGACTTCAGGGGCCAGCACTGGCTGTCGCTAAACCACTCCACCCTCGCCAGCCTCAGGAAGTACACGGCGAATATCTCTCACTTGTCTATCAACGCTCTGTCGTTCTCGGGCTGCATGGATTTTGTTCGGTTCGTCTCTGCGTTCTCTGGTCTGCACAGTCTGGTGTGCGAGGAGATCAACGTCAAGACCGAGGGGGTGACCCCTACTATGGCTACGACTTACCAGCGGCTCGCTCAGCAATGCCGTCTGTCGCGCCTGATTGTAAGTCCTCCCTGTAATTCTCTCTGAGGTTTCTTAACGAGTCACAGGTCCGGAGAGACGTGTCCGAGGCTGCAGTAGCGTCTCTTCTGGAGATAAGCAAGCTCACTTTGCGAGAACTCGTTCTTGTCGTTACGCGTCAACAATCCAATAGTCGTACGTGTTTGGATTTAAGTTTGTATTATTGCGTATATTCATGCACCGCCCTCATGACTACCTTAGTGCAGTTGCTGGCTCTTGCGGAGCAGCTATCTCAGCTGGATTCCTTAACGCTATCCATGCCTGTCGACCCTCATCTAGAGACTTTTGTACGGTCTGTCTGGGGTATTGCTGCTTTCTTCAAATACCTTTCCACCATGTTGCCGCTGCAAGAGATACGAGTGGAGTGCTACGGCTCCTCGTTCTGGGCACTGGATGCGATGTTGTCTCAACAAGGTACTTCTGAGGCTTGCCATCAGTTGGAACAAGTTCTACTTGCGGTCCCCCGGAATAGTATGCAGTTCCGCATCGTTGGGGGCGGCAGGGACTCGAAGCCCTTGAAGGGAAACCTGCGGAACATGGCACTGAAGAAGCGTTTCCGGACGTTATGGAAGAAGGGAGCGATTCGGGTGGAGCTACCACGCTGTGAGTATGAGGACTGCGTCACCAATATCAATCAGACTAACCATCCCTTCTCACGTCAGCAACGGACACCGCACATGCCGAGACGACGGCTGCGCGAGGGCATAGCCGTCCCGTGAAAGCACTGCTCGTCTCGCCAGATAGCAGATGGGTTGCTAGCGCCGCTTCAGACGGAGCCATCATCCTCTGGGATGCCCGCCGGCAGGTTCTCTCGCGGGAGTGGTCCGCTGTCGGAAAGGTGGAGCACTTCGTGTCTCTCGCCTTCTCTCAAGACAGTCGTTGTCTCGCATCAGCTGGAGACCACGAACTTGTCGTGTGGTCGATCAAGGGCGGCGGAGAGGTCGACAGATTGCACGCCCTCCGGATGGAGGGCACAACCATCCGTGCCTGCTCTTGGTCTCCCGACGATGCGCACCTCGCAATTGGGTGCACGGATGCTACCATCCACATCCTCCATGGCCGCACCTTCCAGGAGCTACGCGTACTAAGGCTCGCGCGGGGTGCTCGCCCCGACGCTGCCGGCAGGGGACCCGGGTCATCAGTGGAAAGGCTATCCTTCAACAACGGACGGTGGCTACTGTCTGGTGTGGAGCGATTGCTCTTCGCCAACGCGCGATGGCTGCTGTCTGTAGCGCCGGACGTTTCGCACGGCTGTCGTCTCTGGGACATCGCGGCTGGCAAGTTACGCACAATTCTCCGTGGACATACCGCGTCTATCACGACAGCATCATTCAATCCTACCGGCACACGTCTCGCAACTGCGTCCATGGACCACACCGTCCGTATCTGGGACATCGAGAGAGCGGCACCTTTGGCGGTCCTGCGAGGCCACACCGGTCCGGTTCTAGATGTCGCGTTCTCGCCCGACGGTAAGTTCGTATTGTCCGCCTCAGAGGACCGGACTGCGAAGGTATGGCCCGCTTCGGGCGGACGATGCACACACTCGTTCAAACACTTCAATTGGGTGTACGCCGTCAGGTTCTCCTCCGACGGACGATACATTGCGACGGCATCGTGGGATCACACGGTGCGATTGTTCAGAGCGAGCGACGGTGCACTGGTAAAGAGGCTTTGGGAGCACGCAGGCGCGCATGTACGCCATCTGGCCTTCTCTCCCGATGGAGAGACGCTTTGGTCTGGAGCAGATGATGGGTCGGTGTCTGGGCGCCGACTCAGCAACATCATCGACGCATGAATGGTGAAATGTACGTACTGACCATATGATACGCGTTTCGAGCCGCGTCTATTAGCTCCATCTCTTCATATTCGAATAATCCAGCTATCGAAGTCTCTCAAAGGTTCGCTCTGTTGCTGTACTATAGCCACTTTCTTCCCTACTCAGTCCCGTTCACTGGCGTGCAAGTCCGTGCTTCCGAATGGTAGACCATGAGTACTGTACTAGCTGCTGGGTTCATAGTATACGTTCTGCACAGATGAGAAGGTTTGAGCACAACCATGATGAGGGGATACATGGTCATAGAGTGGGCATCACAGCGACGATAGATGAGCTACTTCATCGAAGCAGCCACCTGCTCCAGCTCTCTGGCAATCAGCGAATTCGGGCATGACTCCCGGAGTTGCCTGTCCAATCCAGTCATCAGCACATATAGCAGACACCACGAAGCAGCGGGTGACGCACTCTAGCTTCGCCTTATCGCCCCGCTCCTTGCACTCCTTCGCCGCGGCTCGCCAGTCGTTACATAGCACGTACAAGTCGGCACGCTTCGGGCCGTCGCATCGCGGGACATACGACAACGCCTCCTTCTGGTGCCCTTTCTCAACTAGATGCTTCACAAACGCCTCGTACCCGATGGGGCTCCGCCGCGATTTGGCGAACGCTTCGAGGCCCTCGAAGTCGTGGATTGAGGTCAGCGCTTGGAGCTTGACGTACCAGAACCTATATAGTGCCATCGTGGTCAGCGGCCGGCTAGAGACTGTTCAATAAGAACGGACCGCTTGTCAGGAACTTTGAAGTCGGACTTGATCTTGTCCGCTCGCTTTGCCATGCCGTTGACGAGGCACGTCCGAATGGTTTCGTTGACGCTCTGTCCGAAAAACGCGATCTTGCCGTCGGCTTCCTTCTCCAGCGTTTGCTGCAGCGTCATGAGGCGTACGCTCTCGTCCATCATCTAAGCTTTGGATAAGTATATGTGCCTAAGATAACAATTTAAGCGAGTCATACCTTAGCTTCAAATGACCTGTCCTTATCCTCAGAAAAGAACTTCTGAGCGGCCTTGACGGACGTAAGCTTCGCTGTCGGGTCCTATACGCATTGCATTAGCCACAATCCATCACCGTCAGGAGGGAGATAACGCACGGACGCGCTCGCGGCATCCTCGAGACATAGCACTGCACTCTCAACCCTCCGATCGTCCGAGTAATAGAAGTCCCGTAGCATGTCGCGATTCTGCTCGCGCGCATACACCTGCAGCAACCTGCTCGCTAGTGCCAACTTCGGCCCGCCTTCTTCGATGAGGCGGAAGAACGAACCGAGCGACAGCCGCTTCTGCAGGTGCAGAAGGACGTGGTACACTGTCTCATCGCATTAGCCTCGTGCAACCCATGCTCCCACAGAGCAGAAGAGAGCATACCCAGGTCCGTATCCCCACTCTCCACCGCCTTCAGTAGAGCTAGCTTATCTTCTTTCATGCTCAGCAGCAGAGGCACCTGATCCGACGCCTTCGTCTCATAGTCCAGCAACTTCGTCGCCAGCGCCGTCCTCCCCACCTCCCATGCCCTCTTCGCGATATCAGCATAGCTCACCCCACTACTCCCTCTGCCGAGCGTCTCAAACTTCTCGACGATGACCCGGGACAGCGCCTCGTCGCCCGACTCGAGGTCCGCGTTCTTGCCCGTGCCAGTCGTCTGCGGCTTCGAGCGGAGGATCTTCGCGCACGCCCAGTGCTTGAGCACCGCGTCAGGCGGCAGGGCAAGGTAGGAAGAGATGCGGAGCGCGAGGAGGTGGAGTTTGCGCGCCAGCAGGCGGGAGATGAGGTGTGTGGGTGAGAGCTGCGTGTATTGCGTGTAGGAGAGCGGTATCCCGATATCGTAGAAGCGCACGGCGTTGAGAACCTTCAGCGCTTGGCCGACTTGGATGAAATCTGTGGGGTCG
Organism: Dichomitus squalens LYAD-421 SS1; assembly: GCF_000275845.1. Lineage (NCBI taxonomy): Eukaryota > Fungi > Basidiomycota > Agaricomycetes > Polyporales > Polyporaceae > Dichomitus > Dichomitus squalens. The sequence goes on along the minus strand of NW_006766987.1, from coordinate 44,314 downwards.
TAGAGGTCAAGGAACGACCGACCAAATTTCGCGGCCTGGGTGGACGTATGAAGTCAGGAACATTGGGAGGGCACAGGGCAGAGCGTACGTTCAGCAAGCGCCGCTGCCAGTAGGGCTCCCATTCCCGCGCAGCTGCGTCAATGCATTCGTCTACTGCCGCTGCGAGCTCTGGACGCACGCTGCGGATACTTTCGTCCGCCTTCGGCGACCGCCTTGAAAAGTTCTCCCAAGCATCGAAAAGAATAGCAGAGGGCGATGTCGAGCCGGGACGGAAGACTGAGACTGAGGACGCTGCATCGCTTTATAAACGGGGGGTCGAAGGGAGTGCATTCGTGAGACGTACCGGGCACCTTTTGCACGAAATCGCAGGTGTCTGGACCGATGATACGGATACCGTCCGGCTCTGTTACGGCGAATGTCGACCCAGAGTAGAAGTATCTGGACACGTGTGCACATAGATATGACGGGTGATTCGAAGTGACACAGCATGATGGTGGACGTACTGCAAGGTATCCCCAAACGGTCCTACCAGCACTGCAAGATTGGGCCAGGTCACCAGCACTGCATCGTTCCCACACCACTCCACTTGATGTACGTCCCCGGACGCGCCTGCCACCATACTCGTGTCGAATTCGGCCAAGCTGCGCTGAAAGTCCGTCGACACGACCCAAAGGAGTCCAGAAAAGGTGAGCAGGGCGAGCGACTTGCCATTCGGGGAGGGAGACATATGGGTGAAGGGTCCGCGGGATATACGTTGGTCGAGGCTCTCGAGGTTGTCGACACTGTATATCGTCGTCTCCACAGAAAGTAGGACTTCAACATGTCGCGAGATAGTTTGGTCGGGAGGGATCACGGCCCATGACTGGGGAGGTTGTGACAAGCCTGCGCCACGGCTTGTATGCGCTCATAGAGATGATAGATATGATAAAACGTACACACCTGGATTGGCCAGCGTGAGTGGCTTCCCTCCTGACCACTCCTTCACCTCGAAGAACGTCAACGACCCTGTCAACGCAACGAGACCAGACTCGTGTATTCGCGCGTCGATGATCCCTAGCTCCCCAGCCTCGCTTCCAAGCGAGTATTGCTGGTATTCGCCTTGCAGGTCGTATATTCGGTACACACCCTCCTCATTGAGTACGACCAGTCGTTCATCGCCTGTCCAGCCGAATCGGACGATCTTTCCTTGGTCCCACTATGGGAGCGTGTGAGCGTGTACTGCCTTTGTACAAAAGAGCAGCAATTATCCACACTGAAAAGCAAGATGCCCTCTCCGGCCGGGGAGTAGATGGATATCTGCGCCTTGGAGAACGCCGGCGCGGCGCGGTTCACGGCGACGAGTTTGGAGGTATCGCGCATAAGAGCTGACGCGCCGCCGTAAGGAACACGTCAGAGCTAGTAGAAGAGCGCCATACCTATTGGTCCGCCATAACGACATCCTGCGACGATGAAGTCCTGCAAGTCACCCGGTAGCTTCCCTGGGATAGAGTACAGTTGGTGCCGCCTGTAGAAGACGGAGCCATCTTGCATGGCCTCCCATGACAGGGTTGGATGCTCTGTCATACCTGATGAAGAGTCGCACTAACAAGACCAGAGAAATGATAGCCAAGAACCAAGGAGTGTCAGTCAAAAGTTCAGACGCGCTCCGAAACTGTGTTGTGCTCGCGTCACCGAGCAAACGGGCGCTCGAATTGCCTATTCGAGCGTCACAGCTTTGGTCGCAACTCCAAATACTACTACTACTCTCTCTTCAGGCGCGGATGATTCAATCGGGGCGCGGTGGCACGTCTCATTCTCTTGTCTCACAAGCACTGCACGTACATACAACAAGGACACAGATACAAGAAGAACGTAGATACAAAGCCGTCGCTGCTAAGTGCTTTACTTTCATGATCGTTGAATTCGTATCAAGAATTCTCGTGGAACATGTGAGCCTCTTGAGTAAACAGATAGCAATACATTTTTAATAGGTAGAGCGTGCAATTCCAATGTCAAGAAAATCGTCGAGAACATACATTGTCACTAAGCCAGATGATTTGCCGTGGCGCGCGGCTGTATCAAACCATTCGATCAGCCGCCATGCCCCGAACAGATAGTTGTGTACTGGCCTCGCTGTCTGACACCCTAAGAACTTGTCTCGCTCGCAGGAGAAGTCGCGCCGCTGACCGAGCTTGAGGCGGTCGGAGCGCTAGATGCTAGTGTGCCCCATGCGGAAGTAGGCTCAAAAACCTCGCTACCGCTGAAGTAGCATATCACTACTGGACAGGCCGGAATGATTGGTCCTCCGGGATGGAGAGAAAAAAGGGGGGCGGTACCGGCAGGGCTGGCGACACCAGATGGCAGCGAGGTGGGCCAGCTCCACTCGACAGTATATGGAGGCCAGTGAGTGGATCCGCTTGAAGGGAAGGCAGCGCCCGACGGGAACGGTAGAATGAGAAAGGGGGGAAAGGCCAGCCAGAAGGAGTCGGAGGGGCAGTCGCACTCGAACTCGACGCGCTCGACTCAGAGTCGGTCGGCCATGCTTTCGTAAGTCCGCTAAAGGTGATGATATGTGCGCCCGAGGGCTTGCTGTACGGGTTGAGGGATGTCGTGGAAGTGGTACCACCTCGCTTTGCCACAGTGATAGGGCCCGCACTCACTAGAAAGCTATTTGAGCGTTAAGTCGGAGTACGTTACCTCGTACCTTGGTGAGCGGCCAGGAGCACAGCTAGGATGGCATCGAATGTCTGCATCTTCAGTCGAAAGCGACTGACAAGCGGGCAACTGAGAGAATGACATTGTATACAGTCCCAATTGTACTGACGCCAGATGAGATGAGGAGATGCGTCTATCCGCAGTTATTCTTACTCGAGAGAGCCTATGAGCACACCTGCTTGATGAGTGGTGTCCTGACCGACCTGGCCAGCATGATATCGGAGCATCGTGACCGGAGCACGGATGGGTTTTTCCCCAATCACGGACCATAGTAAAGACGCTGTAGATCAATCGTTTCAGACTGATGCCATTGGCGAAGTGACAGTAGATGCATCATACGTCCCATTGGTAAGGCTAAGCATGTGACTGTTTAAACTTGCGGTCACTACTACGTGGTACTTGTTCAGCGCCAGCCGGCAGCTGCAATGTACGTCCATGCTGCATAATCTCCGGTCGCATCCACGACTGCTTGCTTGGAGCATAGATTGTAGATCTGCTGAGTTGTGAGTATGGAATGCTACGCAACGACCCGAACTTTGACACCGAATACACTTCCGTATCCACAGCAGACGAAGCCAGCGCAACTGCTACGGTCTTGAGGTCGGTTTGCTGAGCGCTGTGTGTGTAACAAACGCGTTCCGTGTCATCGCGTAAGCGTTCTGTTGAACACAGCATTATCAGTGAAAGCAACTGAGATCCCACACAATCACGCCGCAGCGTGAACAGATGATGGGCTTACTGGCATGGCGGCAGATGCCAAGTAGATCCCGACTGGTGTGTCTGACTCGTGTTAGTAGTAAGGCAAAGATCAGCATAAAGGACCAATACAAACCAGATGCATAGAATGTGAGTTGAATACGCTGGCGCATGCCTCCAGATTCCCCCGAGTCAGGTGTGATGATGTAGGTGCGGGTGGACAACAATTGGCTCAGTGCGGCGACGGCAAACTATTCGAGAGAAATATGCCTTCGAATTACCGACTCACATCCTACAAGCATTACAGCGCGCCAGTATCATACTATCGATAACCTCTCGCTGGGCATGTGCGGCGAAGAGATAGAAGGTAGACTAGCCATTTTACGTAGGCTTGAACATGGATGACTCCGAGTCCGGGTTCGAAGAGAGGCCGAAGGCTATGCAGGCGCTTCTGTAGCGCCTGGCGCTCATCCCGCCGTAAGTAAGTAGACGGAATAAAGAGTCTTTGAACCTGTCTAATACATAAGTAGTCTCAGCGCTCTAGTGTCGCGTGTCCCCTTCCTAATCCGGAACCGCCCACGCGACAGCTTCTTAAAAGCCACGCACATGCGACCGCGCCACCTCCCATTCGACGCGCGGCGATATGGCAGACTCATCTTCCAAGTTCATTCAGCTTTTGTCTAATGTCTAGGACTCTTCAAGAAATCCCCGAGGGATCTTCTTACAGACGATGATGCTGTGGGCTCTAACTATCGGTAATCGAACAGGACTTACAAGCAAGTCGCTACATGCCAGAGTATGCTGCAGCGCACCCGCTTGCCCACAAGTGCAACTCTCGAGTAAGCCATGCGCTGATTTTGTATCATGGGTAGGCTTGCTGATATCACAGATAATCCAGACAGTGAAATGCTAAGATCACACCGAACAATCCTACCGCGAGAACCGACACCTTCGTATCCGCGCTTGTGAATCCAACTTGCATACCGAGATCGGCGGGGTGTGCACGTTGGTCGCCTTCTTCATCGCGTACGATCGAAGGTCCGAAGTCACGGATAGAGCGGGATGTGCTCTCAGAGCATGGTGGGGCTGTGGTCAATATTCTCTGGTCGTTCTGAGTCCAGTCGATAAGTCTTTCGTACAGGACGCTCGTGATGCAGCCACAAAACTCACAAAAGGCTGGATGATAGCGGCAGCTGCTGACGCTGATGGCTCATTGCTTGGCACGAATTGCATCGCGTCGGGGAAAGGCGATGCAGCAACTCTATTTGCCGCGCTTGACATTGCAGCATTCTCTTTCGCTGACGTTTCCGAAAACCGCCCACGTTTACCACCTTCCCTCTCCTCCACATAACGCGACAGTCAGACGAATATTCGATGTGAAGCAACAACTGAAGCACATACCAGGGTCTCAGGGGACCATCCTGTCAGACCATCCGCACCGATTACCACGAAGCCACGAGCCGCTAGCCCGGATCACGAAGGCGTCCGGTCACTATCGCGATCCTCAACGCGTTATACTCAGCGTGTGCTCTAGCTCACCTCCGACAAACGCCAGGAGCAGGCAGACGAGAGCTGCTCGAAAAGCGGACGAAGAGTGCATCGAGCACGCAGACGACCGGAGCGTGGGGCGACGAGGAAGGGGTTTGACGGCAAGAAGTGCGGCACGGGTCACTATATGAGATGCATTCCGGGGCGGATAGAGACAGGAGGTTCCCAAGTCTTCCTCCGAGTCCACGTTCAGAAGCGTCCGAAAGAAGGCCCTCTGTCAAACTCTCTTCTCGCCAAGACCCACGCCTGCCACGCACGTTCGTCGCATGTATGGCATTCAAGCATCTAGTCCCGCTCGCTCGGAGAGCATCGCTGGTGCGTATACTGACATGCATTCCCTCATCATTCGTGCTCTAACTGCATGCTATTTGCGAAAGAGTTGACTACTGTAGCAGCCGAACATTGTGTGCAAAACGATGGACCGCCGATCAACGCTTCGTGTCGAAACTCATATGTGATACCCGCTGTCTGATAACCCAAGGCCTCAGTCCAACAACTATTGAACGTTTGAACGACGACAACCCCATCCTGAGCTCATATCACACTACGGAACTCCAGAAATGCAGAGGCGCACTGGCAGGAACTCACTATGTACGCAACAATCACGCGCCTACGCAGATCGAAGTTGACATCGACAAGACAGCATTGCCTTGACACATTCTCTTGGCGTGCCAAGGCCTCAGGCCATCTCCGTGTCGGTCGGAGGCAAGGACAGACCAGCGACGTATCATCCACCCTGCTCGCATTCTGATTCTTGCTCTCTGACGGCCCCTGACGGACTCTTGCTAAATGGGCGACATGCTTGCTGCGTCACTCGTCTTCTTGTAGCGCTGAATGTGATGCAGCTCGGCTTCAAGTACTCTGAGCTCTGGTCACGATCTGATCCTGCGCAAACGCGCATGTCATGAAATACTCATACTCATCCAGGATCTCAGCGCGCCCATGAATGAGACTGGCGGCGAAGACTTGAAGAGGCTAACGGACTTGTGTATATTAACGAATGTTATATAGTATTCCAGGAGTGATAGGTCGAGGCAACATCCCACAGCACAGTCACTACATTAGGTAGTCCGTTATACTGGATACGCCCTTGTCCTCAGTCGCGACTACTGCACCGGCGATCCAGACACGGTGTTGTCCGCATAGGAGTTGAAGTCATACGCGATCAACGAAGCGCCGCTGACCAGGTTATCATCGCTCGGCGTCTCCTTAGACGACACCACCACGACGTAGACGACACCCTGCAAGCCGTTCGGAACCTGGGTCGATCCTTTGGCGTTGATGGCGGTGTATTCCACCGTCAGCCCGTCGATCCACGCGGCGTAAAGTGTACTGTTGCTGAAGTTGGCAGTGGGGAACGAGAGGCTGACCGTGGAGCCGAGTTGGGGCTGCGCGTTGGACAACGTGAGCTGGGGAAGCTGCTTGACGGGGAGCTGAGGATATTCTTGGGGGCAGGACTTAATGAAAGGCTCTGTACTCGGGCGGATCAGCGATTCTATCGGAATATAGCGTGGATGGACGAAAGCTCACGCGCGAGAGAGAAAGCGGCGCTCGGGGCAAGTGGGACGCTGAACGACCCGGACCATGGCTGCACCTTCAGCACGGACGAGCTGACCCATCCAGTATGGCTGATCTCCGCGCCGAGGATGGACTGCATACGGTCATGTCAACAACGCAGATGAGGGTGGCATCATGGACGGACATACCGCTGCAGCGGTCAAGTAATCCTTGTTCTGGATGAGGCTTGCAGCCCCGAGGTACGCAGATGAGCCAACGTTCTCAAAAATGCGCGACATCTTCGCGAACGATGTCGGGTCGTCCATCGATGTTCCGCTGTGTGGGGAATGCCCGTCAGGATCAGACATATCACGCTATAAATGACAGCAAGAAAACTGAAGAGACGCACAAGTCGTACTCGCAGGCGGGGGCGGCGCTGGCCCCGAGGGCTTGGGTGAGGAACTGGACGTGCGTGGCCTCATGACCCGCGATCTGAGCGAAGCGGCCGCGGACCCAGTCTGGGTACCCGGCGTTCTCGAAATCCTGTGCGGTAAACTTGTCGAGAGCCGTGTTGTAGAACGTGCTCTCGAGGTGCTCGAGCGTGAGCGCGAGCTGGAGGACCTGGACATCTACCAGGAGTGACGTGTCAGCCGGTCGAACACTATCAAAAGCAACAGGCGCAGCCTAACACTCACCGCTCACGGCAGGGGCCACGGGGGCGGCTGAGACGACGGCCGCCAACGCGGTGAACGCAAAAAGAATGGACGCCTTGAACATTGTCGTGGATGGCGAGTGGAACGGTCCGGAAAGCGTCGACGGGGATGAGTAGAAGAAGGAGCGAAGGAAGCTGCTGAAGGAATGAAGCTGCTGAGGGAACGCATCACAGAGGGCATATGCCTTATATATATGGGGAGGAGAGGCTCACAGCGGCTGACCTTGTACCCTTGGTCCCATGGTCAGCCGCATAGGTGCACCTACAGCAGATCCGCAAGTTGCTGACATTTTCCGAAAACAATCGGGGGTCTGGAGCAGCCACCGACCGATCTTACACACAAGAGAGGCTGACCTTACTCGCTCGGACGCACTGTGTTGCTCTCCGGGTTCCAGGACCTATTCGGGTTCCTGCACACAATACACTGGAGTGGTCGAAATACATGTGTATATAAGATTCCCCTTGCGTAGTTTGGAGCCATCCCGACTGTTGTCTCATTGCGCGAGTGTGCGGGGCGGGAGTGAAGCCTTAATGCGTTTATGGCCCGGAGGATGTGTGAAGATGCGTCGGAAGGTTTCATCGACGTGAAATGCCTTGGGCTGACGTCAAGTATACCGAGAATGCTGTGGAGCGATCGTCCCCCATCAGCTTAGAAGCACACAATGTATGTATGGGAGGATCACTACCGTACCTAGCACGACCGGAATGCCCGGGATGTCCGAGATGTCCGCGAGCGGAGGCTCTCCATAAGCTTCTAATGCGCGAGAGGAACATCGAGTGCGTTGTGCGTCCCGTGTCATATCATCATTAATTGGCCGACTTTCTGGGGCAGATGATGGTTGAAGTCAATTGACCGTCAAATGTCGTGGGGGGAAGCTACGCATACCTAGCAGGGGTTGGGGAGAGGCCAACCATGTGTATAACCTCGGTGTGTGCCCTGAAATACCTAGGTGCAAGCTTGCAGTAATAGCAAGGGGCACGTCACAAGAGTGGCGCGTACAATCGAACATGGATATTACGAACAAACGAAACCCCCATTACGTACCCAAGATAGACATGAGGCTATGCAGCGGCCGCGGCTGCTACAGAGAGGATATCCACACCGAGAGGAGGAAAGCTAGTCCTAACTTTCAAAAGTGCAACCTACCTTCCGCTCGCTGAGCAAGTACTGCCACCTGGCCCGCTCTCCGCACGCGTATTTTCGAGACCCTTCGCTGGTCAAGATCATATCAGCCGCAACGTCTCGGAATTTGCAATCGTGTCACTTCTGGGAGAACAAGCCCCTAGTGGTGCGTGTCAGCTCTTTGCGGACATCTAGCGAAACCGAATCCGCTTACAATGTCAATGCCCGTCGAGGGTCGCCGGCTGACCTTCAAGGCCATTTCGCGGGATGACATTTTTTGGGATCCTGTTTGGGATAGGTACCACGCCAGTACCAGAACTACGAGCAGAGTGCGATGTCTCCTCCTTCCCGGCTCTTCCCACCGTTTTGGTGCAAGACAGTGCTGCCAAAGCCTGCAAACAGCCCGAGCAGGTGTTGCTCGCATTCAGTTCCACGATACTGACGGGTGGAAGCTCTGTCTTACTGGGAGAACAAACAGTCAACGTCATCGTCAGAAGGCCTGGATGACTTGGTCTTTGAGAGCCGCTTCCCGCGGAGGACGCTGCATAGCGCGATGAACGGGATGAACGGGATGCAGAATGTAGATGATGCGGACACAGCCTGGCTCGGTCGCAGTGAACGTAGAACCAGGGTAGAGGCGGCTGGATATATGCATGCATACGTCTGACATGCCATTCGATACACAATAGGAATATGATGGACATACTACGAAGTGTCTGCAAAAGGCGTTTCTAGCACCACCAGGTGAGGCAACATCACCAAGTTCGCATTTTTCCCGCCCTAATCCACTAGTTGTACCTTCCGAGACGCATCTGCTACCCCGGTCATGTAGAACACAGTTGGAGTTCCTACGATGTTCGCGAAGCAGTCCTTGTTTCCAGTGAGAGGTCGAGTTTTGTGCGGCAAAGCCTGGCTAAGCAGGAGTTAAGTTGTCGGGACCATCGTTGTCTTGACAGAAGGAGAGGGAAAAGGCGAAACAGGTAGGAGTCGATATGGCCCATGTCGAGAAACTGTCAAGTGGGAGACTGCGTACGCGAGACATAGTAATCGGAGTGCGGTCCGAGTTGGGCGACTGACGTCGGCCGCGATCACCGGATCTACAGAGTAGCTCCGGGGCCCATGCCTGCCCGCGCAGCGCTCTGCTTCCTCTTACTTTCTCCTCTGCTGTACGGCCACGTTGGGACCCATGTCTGAACGTTGAACGTCAAACGCTGACGACGTTCGCGAATGGTGGAGCGCTGGGCGACAACACGCATTTCTGGGTGCTCTGGCGGATCCCCTGTGGAGCGGTGCACTTTGCAGGAACAATCTGGGAGTGTTCACGAGTCAATTCTTCTCGTCTTCAGGTCCGGTCATCATTGAGCGGACGGTACAGCCCCCAATCCTCTCACACGTATGTTCGTCCTTTAACGCTGTTCATTTAGATCAATGTTCTTCATCGAGAATTGGACGAGGGAAGAGTGTGAGGCTTCGCTACGCAGTCGTGTATATCGTCGATAGACGATCAAAACATGATAGACGGTAGTGAAAGGGGTTCAACAGTCATACGATACATACATGAGACATGGGACAAACAGGTCCGTCGCTGTCGGGGGCAAGAGAAGTAAAGTGGCATATAGTCTGATCACATTCTCGTCAGACCATGAGCCAGTAAGGGGCCTAGAAACTGCATGTCAGTCCCCCCGAATCGAGGCATAAGACGACAGTATCAGTTATGACTCACCATACACTGGCAGCACTGGTAGCGAACTCAATTGCATGAACTTAGCGAAGAGCTCCTCAATGCTAGCCTTCTTCCAGCGTTTCTCGGTCATACGGATCATCTCAGGAAACCAACCAGAGATCTGGTCCTCCTTGCCCAGCAGCATGTATGCCAACGCCTTCCCACTCATCCACGCGTGTACCATGCCATCCCCGGTATAACCTGCTGCGATCCACTCACCGGGAGCGGACGTGTGTGCTTCCTTTGCGCCAGCGGTGACCTTGTCAGTCGCTGATATGCGCTTCTGCTTCGGAAAAGACCGCCCAGACACCTCGTTGGGCAGACGACCGACCCAAGGCAACATGTCTACGGACACGCCCAGTATCCCGCTCCATTGCGCCTTCGTCCTGCCCAAGAACCATTGCGTCTCTTTGGGTGCGTTCTCGATCGTGACATCTTGAGGTTGAGCGTCTGCGCCCCAATTGTCCAGTCCGAAGTACTGTGGTAGCGCGCCGCTGAGGTAGCTCTGCCCGGCATGATTCACCAGGCTATCTTCAGAAATGCCCATGTCAGGCACCCCCGCTTCGTCGACCGCCATGGTCCATCCGCCTCCGAACATCGACTCGTGCTCACCGACAGGGAGTTGTTTGAGGTAGTCGTATCCAGCGCCACCGCGATAAAACACGAACGAGCGCAGCCCGGAGAGAGTGGTGCGGTGGAGGAGACTGCCTGGGCGTTGAGTGGACATCGCCGCGCGCGTAGGTACAATCTTCGCGATGAGGCCGGGGAGGAGATGGGCAGACCAGCCGTTGGTTGCGTGCACAACATGCCTAGTGCGAATGATACCACGCGATGTGTGCACCATGTAGACGTCGTCTTCACCTTCATTTGCGACGGAGATGGAGGTGCACGGGGTGTGAGCGTAGACCTTGAAACTAGAAGTATGTCAATGATCAAGCAACAAATATGGGTGGGAGAAACGTCTCACCGATCTGGGTGTCGAGCAAGGAGCCTTTCCAGGACGGAGGTAACAAAGCGGTAAGGATGTATCGCACCGCCTGAATTGGATATGCACCCGACAACCTGGTCTGATAGATGGAATGTCTGATGTATCACCACCAGAGGAGTGCAGAATCAGTAAACATAGTATCAGCGAGAAATGATGGCACCACCTGAATAGCCTCGTCTCGTTCATGCAGGTTGACATGTGAGGCTTGGCTAGGCATATCGGCCCTCCATTTGGCAAGATCGGCTTTGGCGGTAGCAAAAGCATCCTCGGAAGTGAAAACGTCCACATGCTCTGTCTCACGGTACTGGGACTCGCTGAGTATGCCTTCTGCGAGCGCGACGCGTTTCAGTTCCTCCAGATGAGCGTGTCGGAATGCGAACATGGCACGAGTATCCTTTTCGCCATGCTTCTCTTTCAGCTCGGAATAATCGTGGTAGGAAGGCGGATTGACGTGGCCTCCATTCATACACAGTACGTCCTAATGAGGGTGGGGCCAAAAGTTCTGAGCAAGATGAACAGATACCTGCCGGTTGCCCCTGAGCAAATGTCTCGAGCGTCGAGCATCACAATCTCGAGTGCGCTGTCTTGGGCTAGCGCAGTATAAGCAAAAGAGGTTCCCGTAATACCAGATCCAATAACGACTACGTCGGCATAGTCAGGCAGTCCTGCTGACAGATCATGGGGAATGGGTGTTAAAGGGACCATCCAAAATGACAACGTCGGGTTCTTGACTGGTACCCCAGGGGACTGCTCGACGCGTTTCATCAGTACCCTAAACATCCGGGCTACCTCTATGCTGGCGAAAAGGAGAAATTTGGCTTTTGAGACGAAGTTGCCCATGGCTAAGGTGCGAGTCGACGGTGGTCCTGCTAGTGGGGAGCGAGCGAGTGAATGCAATCAATCTCCTCAGCGCGATGCGATGCTGGCGCTTGACCTACCATGCCTTGTATGGTAAAACGCTGTCACTGCGTGAAGCGCCATATTACGGTGGCGGGGAACATGCTGGGAATTTGCGTATTCCGCGCATATCACCCACGGATTCCCCAGTAAATCCCCCTTTGATGGGAATCTGGTGGGAACATGCACATTCTCTCCAGATTCCCTCAACATCCCCAACCGCTTGTGCAGATTTCTATTATAAGGGGGACTTGCCTGCCCAAAATTACTTATCCGTCCGCGATGACGTCGTCGTATGGTCCCATATCAACCTGCCATCGCGTCCACATCTTGACTTCGTACTTCTTGCATTCCCTCCGTATGCCTATCTTCCCCTTGGTACGTCCTGACCATTGACTCTCGGATGGCAGCTGATGTGTTAACATGCAGGTGTTCTCTCATAAATACATCTGCTGATCAGGGCAATAGTACGTCTCTAGTGTTGCATGTGAAGTCCCAAAGTCTGATGGCTGCCGCATCTAGTA
>NW_006766987.1:30435-31348 GCF_000275845.1 Dichomitus squalens LYAD-421 SS1 | reverse complement strand
CCTCTAAACCTGCGGAATGTGGTGGGAACACGCCGGGAATGTGGCGGTAATGTGCTCATCCTCTCCGTGTTCCCCAACCTCTGTAATCTGGCGCTTCACGCGGTGCGTGTCTAACGTCTAACCCTGACTGCTAACTCCGGACCCGGACCCTCGCATCGAAAAAAGAAGACCGATCGCCTTGACCATTGGTATGGCGATAATATCACACACCGCGTGAAGCGCCAGATTACAGAGGTTGGGGAACACGGAGAGGATGAGCACATTACCGCCACATTCCCAGCGTGTTCCCACCACATTCCGCAGGTTTAGAGGATGTCATGGTATTAACTGCCTTCCCCTCACATTCCGACCATGTTCCCCACATATTACTTAGACATTCCGCACCCTGCGTAACATGGGATCAAATGGGATATACAATTTTGTATCTTATTATTCATATCCATTTTTGGTGCCCAGCTTCGCGCCTAGTATTCGTCCCGATATTGGCAGCCAGATTGAATTAGATCGAAATGAATATATATTCAAATGGCGACTCTCCTACGCTACATCCGGACTTCTCTATATATCATACAGACCGGCCCAATCAACCCTAACCCAATCACATCATACCCGTAGCCGCCAGCACAGCGATACTGGCTTACAATTGGACATCAGACACAGCTGAGATGGCACGCGCAATACATGCATATATGCACTCACCATGTCGATATTTGAGTTCTGCTTAGAAAGGATTAGCAGTACACTGTAGCGTTGAAACTGGGTACTCACAGTCTTAATCAAGGACAATCGATAAACGCGAGACAACCTACTAGATGCGGCAGCCATCAGACTTTGGGACTTCACATGCAACACTAGAGACGTACTATTGCCCTGATCAGCAGATGTATTTATGAGAGAACACCTGCATGTTAAC
>NW_006766987.1:13844-30025 GCF_000275845.1 Dichomitus squalens LYAD-421 SS1 | reverse complement strand
CTTAATCAAGGACAATACAATAAACGCGGGACAACCTACTAGATGCGGCAGCCATCAGACTTTGGGACTTCACACGCAACACTAGAGACGTACTATTGCCCTGATCAGCAGATGTATTTATGAGAGAACACCTGCATGTTAACACATCAGCTGCCATCCGAGAGTCAATGGTCAAGACGTACCAATGGGAAGATAGGCATACGGAGGGAATGCAAGAAGTACGAAGTCAAGATGTGGACGCGATGGCAGGTTGATATGGGACCATACGACGACGTCATCGCGGACGGATAAGTAATTTTGGGCAGGCAAGTCCCCCTTATAATAGAAATCTGCACAAGCGGTTGGGGATGTTGAGGGAATCTGGAGAGAATGTGCATGTTCCCACCAGATTCCCATCAAAGGGGGATTTACTGGGGAATCCGTGGGTGATATGCGCGGAATACGCAAATTCCCAGCATGTTCCCCGCCACCGTAATATGGCGCTTCACGCAGTGACGGAGGGAACACGGTCCTCTTCGCGCAACGCCCGGTTTTCTTGAACTAAGCGCCTTACATCCTTACATAAGATCTTTCTGCCTAATATGGGCTTGTGTCGGAGGGGAATTCAGATTGCATTCACTGATATCGACGAGGTAGTGCGCCCTAGCGTTACACCAGTATTGAATATTGCCCCTTGAGCCATCCGCATCATGTTTCTCCATGGGTGAGCATGTGGCAAGAACACGCAGTCCACCATAAGTTCGTGTCTTTTAGTCGTAACTACAGTCTACTGCACTGGCGAACCAGACACAGTGTTGTTCGCTCTGGAATCGAAGTCATATGCGATCAGCGCAAGCCCGCTGACCAGATTATCGTCGCTCGGCGTCTCCTTTGACGACACAATCGCGACATAGACGATACCCTGCAGGTTGTTCGGCACCTTTGTCGACCCTCCATTAGCGTTGATGTCAGTGTACTGAACTGTCAGCCCATCAAGCCACGCGGCGTAGTACTGCGTGCCGTTGTTGAAGTCGGCGTTAGGGAATGAGAGGTTGATGGTGTCGCCGAGCGCGGGCTGCGCGTTGGAAAGCGTGAGACTGGGGAGCTCCTTGACGGGGAGCTGTGGATAGCCTGGGGGGCAGGATTTGATGAATGGCTCTGTTGCCGCGACAATACATGAGCCGTCAGAGGAAGGCAAGCAGGGAAGTGAAACGGCATCTTACGTGCGAGGGAGAACGCGGCGCTCGCAGCGAGCGGGATATTGAACGGCCCAGACCACGGCTGCACCTTCAGCACGGACGAGCTAACCCAGCCAGCCTGGCTGATCTCCACTCCGAGGATGGACTGCGCACGGTAGAGTCAGCACTGCAAACGGGGTTTGGATCGTACGATTCAAACGTACCGCGGCTGCGGTCAAATATGCCTTGTTCTGGAGGAGGCTTGCGCCCCCGAGGTACGCGGACGTGCCTACCGTCTCGAAGACGCGCGACATCTTCGCAAACGCCGTCGGGTCGTCCAATGAAGTCCCGCTGCGGGTCCCATCAGTTCAAGCAAATGACGTCACACACGACAGCATGAGAACCGGAAGACACGCACAAGTCGTATTCGCAGAAGGGAACGGCGTTAGACCCAAGCGTTTCCGTGAGGTACTTGACGTGCGTGGCCTCATGGCCAGCGATCTGAACGAAGCGGCTGCGGACCCAGTCGGGGTACCCGGCGTTCTCAAAATCCTTCGCCGTGAACTTTGCAAGAGCTGTGTTGTAAAACGTGTTTTCGATGTGCTCCAGCGTGAGTGCAAATTGGAGGATCTGGATATCTAGGAGCAGCGCGTCAGTTAGCGAGCCATTGGAACGAGATGATACTGACCGGTCGCGGCAGAGGGTGCGGGTGCAGCCGAGACAGCGGCGGCCAATGCGGTGAGCCCAACGAGAAAGAACCTCTTGAACATGTTCATGGCTGGAGGGTAGAAAAGCCCAGCGAGGTCTCAGAGGAAACAGTGGGCGGAGAGGCGCGAGGCGCGTTGGAGCGGAGGGGCCAGGCCTATTATACATATGGCACATGCGCGTTATATGACGCGGAAATGCTCGCAGCGACAGCGACAAACCTTGAACCAAGCCGCATAGGATCCAATCACCGTGGTGCAAGCGCGAGGTTTGCTAATGCCGTACGCGGCAATGCATGAATGCCGTG
Source organism: Dichomitus squalens LYAD-421 SS1 (assembly GCF_000275845.1). Classification (NCBI taxonomy): domain Eukaryota; kingdom Fungi; phylum Basidiomycota; class Agaricomycetes; order Polyporales; family Polyporaceae; genus Dichomitus; species Dichomitus squalens. The sequence goes on along the minus strand of NW_006766987.1, from coordinate 27,856 downwards.
ACTCGATCGCTGCCCGTTAGCTCGGGAGCACACGTTCGAGAGGAAGATCATCGTCATACTGGCATGACTGTAGTGACAGGCTAGACTGCCACTGTCTTCGAGGAGCTTACGGGCGAGAGGAACCAGGCGGCATGGTACATTATAGGAGTGCCGTGTCCCAATTCGTACGGTCATGCGCCTCCTTCCTGCCGCAGACGGAGATTAGGCTCTTCTTGTCTTCGAATGAGGTGACAAGGGAAGCCATGCATACCTAGGAGCAGACCCGAAGCGCGATTCATCCTGAACACCAATCATCACGTCGCATTATTTGCAAAACGTGTCGACCGAGTGCTGCGTACACTGACAGACATCATCGCGAGTAACTATGGACATCAGAATTTAGACGACAGTGGTGTCTTGAAAATAGACGGTCCGCGCGAGGAGACCGGAGACGCGGGCGAAGTCATCGAGACTGAAGAGTTTAACTGAGGGAATGGATGGTAAAGGGTACGCGAGCTGGCATATGTTGCCACCACGTCAAGAAAGGAAGGTTTCCTTCTGGATGGTCTGTGGAAGCCAGTGCATCAAGCTCAAGCTGCAGAATGAACCTGTGCAGGAGTCTCCGCTGAGTACGGCAACCAAGTGTGACACATGCTCTACGCACCTGCTTCGGTGTCTTCGGGCAGCACGCGAGCTGTCTGATTATGCTGGGTTCAATCACGGGGTAGGGGACGTATTGCATACCGCGATAGTTATGCTGACCAAGTTTCGATTCCTTACATGCATTTAGCAGCGCAAAATTCGTGGCACTACCTTGCCTGGCCCCTCTGAGCGTCCCTGTCCAACACTTCGTTCCTCCGCCTCATCCCTTCCCAACGTCGTGACCCCTCTCCAAGTCTTCGACAAGTCGGCGTTCCTGGGAAGGACTGCGTTCGTGCGGAGAGGTGGCCATTAAGATGCCAGTGGCGTGGTCCTACTGATATTGGCGACAGCTCGCCGGCATGCGACTCATGGCGTAAAACGGAGACATAAGCATAGGGCATCGCGATTGGATGTGATGGCGCGTCGATCGACATTGCTAGTATCGTATTGGGGGCAGCGGCTCGGCGCGTATGGTTGAGAGGTCGACAGCCTTGTCCGTCGCTTCGTCAAGCTCTCCGATGAGCACACTGCATACTCATCAGCTGACTAGCAGGAGGAAAACCGCATACAAGCCGTAATAAGAACGCACATTTGGTCTCCTTTTACGAGGTACAGCCCCAGCGGGATCTCTTCGACACCCTCCTCAATACTATACACTCGCTCCTTGCTGTCCGAGAGGACAACGTTGGACTTTTGATCGTACCCCGCCATCGTGCCCTGCGTCGTGCGTTCATTCCCGCGACGTGGATATTTCCAGTAGTCACCCAAGGACACCCGCAGCGCGTGCGAAGGAGATCACAATAAGAGCCATGGACTGTTAGCACGACACAACGTACATAGCAAGGAATACAAGACGTACCACAATGGCCCTGCCGTCCTGCAGAATGAGAAGAACGCGGTCTGTGGCGCCACCTCGCGTCAGTACGCATTTACAAAGCGTGAGGTGGAGAAGACACTCACGGTCGACGTAAGGCTGAAGGCCAGCCATGGTCAGCTGGTTGCGTCGACGGCGGGGACGGTGGACGTCGGACGGTTCAAATGGGACGGTGACCGTTCGCCAAGCTGCGGCGCCGCCGCGCCCAGCGTCCGCGCGACCCTTGCAGCAGTGTTCAGGGTCTCACACGGCCCGTGTTGGGCAGGCACGGAGTGGTGTCCTGGGGTCCCTACGCCTGAGGTGCCCTCCACGTGCCCAGACGCGCCGGCGCGCGCTCAGGAGTCTTCTCTCCTCCTGACCACGACAATGACGGCACTGCATCCCGCAAACTCTGCCGTCAAACAGACAACTCGATGCAAATGACCACCGACCGGACCGTCGACTGATTCTCGTGATCCCCGTGAGCGAACGAACATAAGACGTTGAGGAGGTTGGGTAGAGCGACGGGGCACCTAATAGGTCTACCACTTTTCTTCATTCCTGTTCCGTGGATCTCGTCTCATGATGCGCATCAGCCTTCTTGGACTTCTGGCTGTTGTTACCCCCGCTCTTGCTCATGGCAGGGATCCGCACCAGAAGACGTGCCATGTCCCTGCGATCGGCGGAGGAGAGGACGACGGCCCTGCTATTCTGGCCGCCTTCAAGGAGTGCTCGAAGAACGCCAAGATTGTCCTTGACAAGTACTACGTCGTTGATACTCTCTTGCTGACGAAGGGCTTGGAGAATGTGGATGTTGAGCTGAGCGGGACCGGTGAGCATATCAGTATATACGCGTTTGGAGGTTACACTCATGCGTGCCTCCAGTGCAGTACACGCCCGACATTGCGAAATGGTCGCCTCAAAGTCTGTATCTGACCTACCAGAACGCGTCAGTGCATCAAGTTTCTATGACTTATGCCTCTGCTGACGCTCTGATAGAACGACGTTCTGGTTCCTCTCCGGGAACAACATCCACCTGTACGGCGGCGGGACGCTTGACGCCAACGGTCAAGTATGGTGGGATACATTTAACAACACGCATGTATGCGGGGCCTTCGTCCTATGGCCCGCCTCGTCTGATCTATTATGACCATAGAACGCCGGCACGGCGGGTGGCTCCTCCAGAACTTTCGCGCGACCCATCCCGCTGACTGTCGGGAATGCAACAAATGTCGTGGTCGAGAATATTAAGCAGATTGGCTCGCCTTTCTGGGTGAGTCTGACTTATCGTCTCGTAATGTGACGTTGGCTTGACCTCTCTACAGAACAACGTAAGCTCGCTCTTTCGCCATGCCCTGCCCTGCGCGCTGACGTACGACATTGGCCCAGTTCGTGTATCAGAGCACAAATGTCACGTACAAGAACATCAAGTTCGCACTTATCATTGTTACGAGTACCTTGCATACTGACCACGACTCCCCAGCATCCGCACCGTCTCTTACTCCAGTAGCCCCACCGCCAACTCGGATGGCTGGGACATCTACCGTTCGGATCACATAACTATACGCGATTCCATCGTTATCAACGATGATGACTGCGTGTGTAAGTCATCTTAAAGGTCTATCAGCATTTCAGTCATGCTAACACCTGGCATGACGCTAGCATTCAAGCCGAACAGCACGAACATTGTTGTCGCAAATATGTGGTGCAACGGCTCTCACGGCATCTCCGTCGGCAGCCTCGGACAATACGCGGGGGAGACGGACATCGTCGCGAACGTGTTCGTGAAGAACATCACGATGCTGAATGCACAGAATGGCGCGCGGATCAAGGTCTTTGGCGGAAACCCTTCCCCCAGTACGTCCTTTCCCATTACTGAGAGGACTATGGCATGTATTCAGGATGAAGTACAGATAGCACCGTGGGTGGAGGGACGGGATACGTCAAGAACATCACCTTCGAGGACTTCTTTGGCAAGCCGTTTGACGTTTGGGAGACGGACAAGTGGCTGACCGCGCATATAGTGTCCAACGTCGATAACCCAGTCCTGATCAACCAATGCTACTCCACCCCCGCCGCTACATGCGCGCAGTTCCCGAGCAACCTCAGCATCTCAGATGTACATTGTACGTTTTTTCATCGCTCGAATGAGCTACCTCAGTGCTCACGCTGGTCGAAAGACATCAATGTCACTGGCACGTCCTCCGGCGCAGAGGGCAGCGTCGTCGTCGACCTCGAGTGCTCTGACACGTGTGAGGACATTACTGCCACGGGAACGAAGCTGACTCCGAAAAACGGGACGGCGGAATACATCTGCAAGAACATCGCGAGCACGTCAGAGGTTCGTCTATCATTTGTCCTGCTCGGCAACCGGCTAGTCCTCACCGATGTATGCTCGCCTTCAGCTCGACTTCAACTGCACCGCTCCATCATGATAGGGTGCGACTGCGAGGGACGCGTTTGCAGTTGCTACTACGATGTCGATGTAACATGTCATACACGACTGATTCTGATTTTTCCATGATCAGGACTCGGTACTCGGGATTTACTTTGATTTGCCAGCTTGTCTCTCGTGTGCCAGTAACGTACAAATACAGATGATGGACGGTGATCGCAAACGCTCGTGGTCTTGTGTACTTCTAACGTTAATGAAGATGTTACAAAGTGCCAAGAGACGTACGCTGAGGCAGTCGTACAGCGTTATCATGGTAATACAAGCGATGTAGCCGTTGAAAAGTCTGGACGGCATCTAGTCAGTCTTGGTCTTCTGCTGCCTTTGAGCCTAAGGCACACGTCACTTTTGAGCATCGGCACATCCCATAACCGCACTCACCTGTTCTGCGCCATCTCCGCCACCAGCATCGGAGTCTTTCCAGTTGTCCTTGAAATAGTCTAAACGTACAGCAGGTTGGGTCAGGACTCGAGGGCTCTGGAGGATGATGGAACAGTGCGCACCTCCCCTCTGTTGCTTATCAGGGACGCCCTTGGGCTTGTCGCCGCTGATGGACGATACGCCCATAGGCTCCTCGCCACCCTTGGTTGCCTCGAGTGGGGGCGACGAGGTGCCGAACGAATCGTTTTGGGGCTGAGGGGCGGACATGTTGGTCGTTTAGAGAGAGTAGTCGAGGGAGCTGGAAGTGTTGCGTGCGGTGTGATCCTGTTGTCTACGTTGCTTATATGCACACTGGCCGGGGATGTTCCTCAGCGGAGGGTGGGCTGGAGACTGGCGATGATGTCATACAAGCATGTTCAGCGCTTGGTCCCTGCTGTGCTGCGTCCGTGATGCGTTTGCGCACGTGGCAGGCTTCCCAGGATCTTCGCGCTAAGATATCGGGACCATTCTATGAGCAGTGCGTACGTGAAGACCACAACATACCATTCGTTCCTCGAACTCAAGTGTTATGGCACGTGTGATTGTTACAGGTATGTTCCAGGAGCGGCAGCGTATTGCAGGAACAACAACTCAATTCTAATCACAGGCGCGTCTGGTGTCCTCGGATCCGCCGTCTACGCCGCCTTCAAATCGGCTGGCCATACTGTTCTCGGACTCGCCCACTCTCGTCCCACAGATGAGCTCAAGAAGCTCGATTTGTTGGATGAGGACGCGACAGAGAGTTACTTCGCCGAATTCAAGCCCGATTGTAGGCGCTATCATACAGATCTCTCTATAAGCCCATTCCGTGTCATTGACAGTACTGCTGTTTGCAGGGGTTATCCATTGTGCCGCGGAGCGACGTCCGGACGTTGCGGAGAAGGTGATGCATCATGAAAGGGATATGAGCGCACTATCCGACTGAAGATCACACAGGATCCTGAAGCTGCACGCAAGGTGGGCTGACGCACTTCAGCTCCGGCCGTCAGCAAGGCTTCGTTGCTCAAAACTCTCGATGACGAGTAGATCAATGTCTCTGTGCCTGAGCATCTAGCGAACCTCTCAAAGAAGCTGAAGTTTAAGCTCGTCTATATATCCACTGGTCCGTCGTTTCCCTCTGCCGGGGTTGGGCGCAGTCGACTCATTGGATCTTGCCGACCACAGACTATGTATTCGACGGGACGTCTCCACCATACCCGCCCTCAGCACCAACCAACCCGCTCAACTTGTACGGCACCACCAAGCGCGACGGAGAGCTTGCCGTCCTTGGCGTTTCAGGCTCTCAGTCGATCGTACTCCGCGTGCCCGTCTTGTAACGTTCACTTCTTTTCTCTCCATCTCTGACGTAGATTCTCCTGACCAATAATCACAGATATGGTCCCGCACCAAACAACACAGACAGCGCTGTCAACATCTTGCTCAACGTTGTCGCAGACCGGAGCGGGAAGCAGTACAAGATGGACCACTACGCGACACGCTTCCCCACTAACGTGCTAGACATCGCGGACTTCCTCGCCCGTCTTATCAGTAGGTTGTCCAATACTTTGGCGAGCTCGCGGGCTCATATGCGTATGCGTTGCAGATGTTCCTCCCACGCGAGCTATCCCACCAATCCTGCACTACTCTGCTGCGGAGCCGTTCACGAAGTATGAGATGTGCCTGATCTTCGCCAAGATCCTCGGTGTACCTCACGGGCACATCATCCCAGATGCGGAGCCCCCGAAGGTACGTTCTGCGCTATTCAAACTGGGTGCGCATGAAGGATTGTTTACTGATGCAACGCGAACAGGATGGAACGCCCCGACCGCAGAACACGCAGTTGTACGTGCACGAGACGGAAGACCTCATGGAGGGCTTTGGTGGGCTCGGGTGGAACCCGTTCGAGGAGTGGTGGACGGAATATCTGAAGAAGTCTCAGTAAGCGTGAGTGGAGAAGCAGACACTTGTAAAGATACAGTCATACACGGGTCCTCGGGACACCATGGCCCGTCCTCGGGACACTGCGCGTTTTCTGACCCTCCCTCTATCCTACTGCCTCAGATTTTTGTATATACCTATATAGACTTCTTACAGCTCACCTCTCCTCAAATTTCGTCAGAGGCGACCCAGAAGTGAAGTCACCAGCCCAGTTTCTGTACAGGATTTACACGAAAACCAAATCTGGGACTGGTTCCCGCCCAAATCTATACTCACCGTGCCCATGGGCGTGCCCCATTTCTGGTGTACAACAAGGTGACATATATCCCCTTCTCTCAGCAACTTTATATGGTGAGATTTTGACACTGAGCCCTGATAGTCATCGACACAGTGTGGAAGGGTAGTTCTTTCGCTCAAGCAATCGGGCGTTTAGATGTCCACATACCATATCCGGGTTCGGCTATCCTCGGCAACAGCAATTTCGTTCCATACGAGGGAATTAAGCGCTGTCCCGAGGACCGAGGGACGTGCGATAAGAGAAATTTGGGATGATTGTCCCCGATCCCTCTCACACATAGTTGGATTACCATGAAACTTAGGCGTGCAATGCCTTGTTGTGTACCATACATGATGGCATTGTCTGATATGGGCTGCATAGGTAGGGGATGGTTTGGGATGAGCGACAACATTTGACTGTCCCGAGGACCCGTGTATGACTGTAGACTCGTTGCAATTGCGAAACACAGGCCGACGGAGAGAAGATTACACGCACCCGCAGAGCGCACCATTGGCAATTCAAGACCACCATTGCGTCTTCACCTCTACGAGCCAAGCAACCCCTCTTGAGAACCGCACGGCAGGCATTCCGGCTTTCTTAACTGATTAAAAGTTGATGACAAAGGGAGGCACGAGGCAAAATATTCATGAAAACATGGCTTTTCAGAACATATGTATTCGAAGACTTTTGTTCCAGAATGCCACGTGTTCGTGAATTGTTTACCTATTGCCTCCTCTTTTCATCGAGAGTAGCAGTATGATCTATGAACCCACATGAGCCGATGCTCCCGTCCAGAAAGCGGGAAAGCCTGCCGTGCCGGTTATAGCCAGAGGTGTGCGGGTCAAGACTCGACCCCTTGACCCTCTCGGCTTGACCCCGGGGTCTGACTTGGGGTCTGACCCGGGTCTGACCTTTTCGAGGGGTCAACACGTGATGCATGGTCGGCCCTCGCGTAGAATAGTCGACCGCGTACTACCGGGAGCGCGGGCAGGGCGCCTTGCAGGGTGAAATTGCCCACCTCGAGCGAAGACAGATGAAGACTCAGATGCCACGATGACGACGGGATATGCTAACTATGCTACACCTTGCACCTCTCTGAGTTCTCGCTGGTTTTGGAGGTGTTTCCCAGACACGCTCCTCTGGGTCGGCATCCATCTCCATTGTGGCAAGTCTCTCGCAGCGTTCCTGAAGGCCATCGATTTCACTCCCCCGCTTATGGATGGCCGAGACATTGGACAGTTGGAAAGAAAAATTGGAACTGGCAAGAACTTGGCAATTAGAAGGCGGGTTCGTGGCCGCTGAAGGCGAGCCCGAGCTCGAGCAGCGAGCAGCGAGTGGCGGACGGCCGGCCGACCCGGCGGTTCACGTGCCCGGGAGCTCCGACGTTGATGTCGCCTTGGCTTGACCCACTGACCCCAAGGGGTCTGACCTGGGTCAAGGAGGGGTCTGACCCAGCCGAGCACATGTCTGGTTATAGCGTCCTCCTCCGGGCCGCATTGCCGGGTTTGGCATGCTCGTGTAGCGCCCATGAGCCGTCTCTCTTTCCCGCCATCATCTACGTGCGTTCCCCCAGCTTCTACTGCGCGTGCCGCTGACACCCTTCGGGCGTTCCATTTATATTAGAAGGTCTATACTCGTCTTCTGACGTTCCCATGTCTAGTGCAAACTTGGTGCAGCCCCAAAGCCGACCCGACATGTTCATCATGATCCTAGCCACGACTGTCTGAATACTGGCCCCATCGTCGACTCTCCTCCCCACGTCGCACGCATCTGACAAACCTGCACCCAACTGTTCTAGAATATTAGGCTTCTGTCTGCGGGGCGCACGCTCTCAAAGTTGTCTAAATCTGTCGTCGATGCTATCGTACATTATGGGTTCAAAATGCGCGACTACCACCAACTCTAACCTTCCCTGCTCGCCTCTCCCGGGTGCCCGTTTCCCCGTACCTTTGGCATCAGGAGCTCGTAGGGCTCTCGAAGCTTGCTGCGAACTGTCATCGACCCCCATGTGGGTATCCGTGTGACGATATTAGTCCCGAAGATCCTGGATCAAGGCCTGTTATAAGCTGCGCAAAAACTGTGGTCAGGCCTCGAATCGGCACCCCACTCTCCCTCCCCAGCACAGATTGCGCGCAATATGACTGCTCCTCCCGCTTTCCGTTCCCCGCGGGACCTTGTGATGGCGGGGAAGCTGACTATACCAGACCTATTCGAGTGGCATGCGACGGAGAATCCAGACTACCCACTTTACCGCTTCCACGACGGAGTCAGGGTTACTACCATCACCTACGCTCAGGCTATCAAAGGCATCCGGCGTGCAGCTCGATACGTCAAAGCTCGCGTCACGATGCCGCAGGTCGTCGCGGTGATTGCGAATGTAGGTGAGGCATCATCAGGTCCTCATGCTGGAATGCACACAGTTGAAGAAAATTTCCCCGTCCAGATACGATTACCTGCAGCATCAATCAGCTGGGCATCATGCGCGCGGGATACCCTGTGTTCCCGATTTCCCCGCGCAACGTCCCAGCCGCCGTCGCCGACATGCTGCGTAAGACGGAGTGTCGGCACATCCTCATCTCTTCAGACGCCCCTATCCAGGAACTGGCACGGGCAGCATCGGAAGAGATCGATGGAGTGTGTTTGCACGAAATGCCGGTGTTCGAGCAGCTGTTCCCCACGGATGCATTCGAGGAAGAGCTCCACGCTGACGATCTCCCTGCGTCGTTTGACATGAAGGGCGTTTGCGTCATTCTGCACTCTTCTGGCGAGTCTTGCTTGAGCGGATGTCTAAGTCATGAGGTTCAAGTTATAATTGCCTTTCGCCAGGTTCTACCAACCATCCAAAGCCGATCCGCCGGACACACAAGAAGATGATGTCCTGGTCCAGTTCACCCTGTTGGTACCTATTATGCTTCTCGTCCTGAGTTGTCCTGACCACGGAGTCGGCAGGGTATGGCGACCTGGACCTCACACAAGGGTCTCTGAGCGTCCACGGTATTCCCATGTTCCATAGCATGGGGGCTTTCACGTATTGCGTGGCGGTTAGACATTCCGCTCTTGTTCTATTTGTGGATACCAGCGCCAACGAAAATCACAGGCCACCAACGGTATGCCGCTGGGCGTGTTTCTACCCAAGTCACCTCCTACCTTCCCCACACCTGAGAATGTCTTCGAGGGCATCGTCAAAACTTCGTCGGATTACGTCATGTCTGCCCCTGCCATGATCGAGGTACGTTTATGCGTAGCTTTAAGAGAACGTAGTTTGTGATGTAGAGCTGCATAGTTCTGGGCGCGCGAACCAGCAAAGGTGCAGCATATGAAGACCATGAAAGGTCTGGTACGTCACTGCTTATCCGTGGGGCAGAACCTCTAGATGTGGACATGATGTCGTCCCTCAGATGTTCGGCGGGGCACCACTGGACCAAGGGGTCGGAGACACCTTAGCTTCGCACGGGATCAATCTCTACTCGGTCTATGGCAGGTGAGATATCATACAATAACAGCGTCTATTCCTAGATCATGACCTCCCCCAGTACCGAAACCGGTCTCATAGCTAGAATCTTCCCGGGTAAGTCATTCAGTTTCACCGGAGATACAGGAATGCATGTTTACTCAAGATCCCTATACCATCCTTCAGCCAATCCCGGAATGGACTGGGCATATTTCCAGCTCAATCCCATAAACAACAACAAGCTTGTCGATGCTGGCGGAGGCCGTTTCGAGCTGATCATCATCGTGAGTCGTTGAATCCGAACCACTGCATCAGCTTGCTGATAGGGCCTCCTAAATTGCTCCGTAACAGTCAGACCCGGAAATCCCGCTCCCCATCGTGAATATTCAGGTCGAAGGGAAAGATGCATACGCTACCAGTGACATACTCGAGCCGCACCCTACTCGTTCGGGGTGGTACAAGTACTATGGACGCGTGGATGATCAGATCGTCTTATCGAACGGCGAGAAGGTGTGCTCAATTGTATGAAAATTGTGAACAGCCTAACAGTATGGCTACGTTCGGCGTCGATAGACGAACCCTGGCCCGTTGGGTAAGCCGGCCTGCCGTCCCTCCCGCCTTCGTGTCTCAGCTGAACGTCAGAACAACAGAGAAGATCATCAGCGAGGACCCACATATTCAAGGCTGTATCATCTTCGGACAGGGGAAGTTTCAAAACGGAGTGCTCGTTGAGCCCACACCGGAGTACAGGTTCGATCCGCGGGACCTGAGCAAACTTGAAGAGTATAGGAACAGAATATGGTGAGTTTGGTCCTGGATGCTCTCGCACGTCACTGAAAGTCGTTGCAGGGAGTCCGTTGAACGCGCTAACGCATTCGCGCCTTCACACTCGCGGCTGTTCAAGGAGGTGGGCTCTGGCAGCGAAAGGTCCAGATCATTGGGCCAATACATGTCAACAATCTTCAGATGATCATGGTCACGTCTCCCGAGAAGCCCTTTCCATACAACATCAAGGGGTACCCTCGCAGAAAATGGATTCTGGAGGACTACAAGGACAAGATTGCAGCTATATATGCCATGGTCGAAGAGACTGCCCAAAGCGACGTCGCTGCACCTACAGCATGGGATCACGACAACACTCGCGGCTTCTTACGAGCTGTTGTCGAGAGAGTCCTCAAGAAGTCTATTGCTGACGACGCCGATTTTTTCAGGAACGGCTGCGATAGGCACGCCTCTTCTGCAACCCTCACTGAATGTGTATACTGACTCGGCCAATCGGCCAATTTTAGTTTACAAGCCACCTGGATCCGGAACACTCTCCTTCGCGCAGTGCGCGAGTCCTCCCCTGCCTTAACTAGTCTGTTTCCCATCAACATCGTCTACCAATCGCCTACCATCTCAGCATTGACCGAAGCTGTCTTGCGTACGCTTCACAGTACGGGCGCTGCTTACACTGCCAACACCGCTGACGACCTCGTGCGTGTGGCCGAGAAGTACTCGTCCGAACTGCCTGCGCGGCCTACACGACTCCGGCCTCGTGAGAGTTCTCAGGAAGTCGTCCTCATCACAGGCACTACAGGAGGCTTTGGATGCGATGTTCTTGAGCACTTGCTACGCGACGAGCGCGTGGAGAGGGTATATGCGTTTAATAGACCAGGTTCGCAACCCCTAGAGAGACAGCTGAACCGCTTTCGGGAGAGGGCTCTGGACGAGTCGCTTCTGTCCACCTCGAAGTTCAGGATGGTCGAGGTAGCTTTGGATGTGCCAGGGTTCGGCATCGGAGCCGAGTTGTTGGGCGAGGTGCCGTCTCTCATCGCTCATTTCTCTCTGAACAACGAACTGATCAGCTTATTATGAATCATAGATCCGAGATTCTATCACGCATATAATGCACAATGGTACCTCTCTATGTTGACGAGTTCGTCTGGTTCATACTTACCGCTGTCTGCAGCTTGGACGGTCAATTTCAATATGGCCTTGTCGTCATTCGAACCCGATTTGAAGGCTGTGCGGAACCTCGTCGAGCTCGCCTTGAGTTCACCATATAATTCCCCACCAAGGATCCAATTCACCAGTTCTGTTGGTGTCTTCAGGTGTAAGTGTGGCATATCTGTCTAGCTGGTAACTGCCGACTTACACGCGACTTCTCAGACTGCGACATCCCACCTCCGATACCTGAAGTACCGCTTGGTCCTTCCTCGGCGCTCGGCTCCGGGTATACCGAGTCCAAGTGGATTGCAGAGCAAGTTCTCTACAACGTCGCAAAGCGCGCCGGCGTGCCAGTCGGCGTTGTGCGTTTGGGACAGATCGGTGGTAACAAGACCGGTCATTGGAACGAACGCGAGTGGCTTCCATCCCTCATCAAGTCAGCTAGCCTCATGTCATTGATACCTACTGTGGAAGGGGTGAGTTGTATAAGACTACCTTCTTACCTGCACACTGATTTGGGATGGCCGTTTATAGAAAGCCGCGTTCTTGCTCAGCTACCCCGCAGCACGCGCCTTCCTTGAAATGCGCTCCTCGCCTGAGCCGATCCTGCATCTTGTCCATCCTCGTCCCGTTTCCCTGAAATCCCTCCTCGCACCCATCGCAAAAGAGCTCAAGGCGACCTTTGTATCATACGCGGACTGGCTTGACGCGCTCGAGGCGATCGCCGAGCGCAACCCCGAGGCGGCACAACAGAATCCCGCGGTGCGCCTGCTGAGCTACTTCCGCGCAACCGCACCGACGAATTCGAGGACATCCCTTGGGCTGTACCAGCTGAGTACGGTGAAGGCGGTCGCTGCATCGGAAACGCTGGCGAACATGCCAGAGCTTGGGGAGGCAGACGCCATACGATGGGTCGCAGCTTGGCGTGCATCAGGATTCTTGCCCCTGTCGGTTTGAATCATTAGTTTTCCTGCATCCTGCCTTGTAGACGGGGACTTGGTATAATCAATGCAATGGAGGAACAGCAGTAACAGTGCGTATAGGCCAGGACGCCCCCACTGTGGAACCTACGGTTCACCCACAGGATCTGATAGCTTGTGAGCGTAGACCAGTCCCGGTATAGATAGACGTGTCGCGACATCCGGGTGGACACTTGACGTTTGCAAATATGGAGATGCTTTTCCGAAGTGAAGGGTAAGTGAAAGCTATCGCACACAAGTGTTGTTTACAAAGCCCAGGTGCTGTAGCCCGGTATGTATCATGCTGGCTCGTATTACGTAAGTCTCACACAGCGCTTATGCTACCCAAACACGGGGCGGCCCTGGGTACGGCGCGAGGCACATCAGTCTTATCCGCCGTATACATTTTTCTCCTTCTACCAACTCTACCAAACGCTTGCTGGACAATTGATGATTTGCTCTTGAATGTGAAACGATGCCTTGAGTACGCCTTTCGTTTCCTGATACAAGTAAGTTCTTTGCAGATCATTGATGAGTCCCTCCAGCGCACCTTGAGCGGACGATTCGGAACACTAGCGCAATCCTGTAGCATGGAAGTCTGTATTGCTTTGTGGTACAGTCATACACGGGTCCTCGGGACACCATGGGTCCTCGGGACACTGCGCGTTTTCTGACCCTCCCTCTATCCTACTGCCTCAGGTTTTGTATATATCTATATAGACTTCTTACAGCTCACCTCTCCTCAAATTTCATCAGAGGCGACCCAGAAGTGAAGTCACCAGCCCAGTTTCTGTACAAGATTTACACGAAAACCAAATCTGGGACTGGTTCCCGCCCAAATCTATACTCACCGTGCCCATGGGTGTGCCCCATTTCTGGTGTACAACAAGGCGACATATATCTCCTTCTCTCAGCAACTTTATATGGTGAGATTTTGACACTGAGCCCTGATAGTCATCGACACAGTGTGGAAGGGTAGTTCTTGCGCTCAAGCAATCGGGCGTTTAGATGTCCACATACCATATCCGGGTTCGGCTATCCTCGGCAACAGCAATTTCGTTCCATACGAGGGAATTAAGCGCTGTCCCGAGGACCGAGGGACGTGCGATAAGAGAAATTTGGGATGATTGTCC
>NW_006766987.1:3752-13440 GCF_000275845.1 Dichomitus squalens LYAD-421 SS1 | reverse complement strand
GGGTCCTCGGGACACCATGGGTCCTCGGGACACTGCGCGTTTTCTGACCCTCCCTCTATCCTACTGCCTCAGGTTTTGTATATATCTATATAGACTTCTTACAGCTCACCTCTCCTCAAATTTCATCAGAGGCGACCCAGAAGTGAAGTCACCAGCCCAGTTTCTGTACAAGATTTACACGAAAACCAAATCTGGGACTGGTTCCCGCCCAAATCTATACTCACCGTGCCCATGGGTGTGCCCCATTTCTGGTGTACAACAAGGCGACATATATCTCCTTCTCTCAGCAACTTTATATGGTGAGATTTTGACACTGAGCCCTGATAGTCATCGACACAGTGTGGAAGGGTAGTTCTTGCGCTCAAGCAATCGGGCGTTTAGATGTCCACATACCATATCCGGGTTCGGCTATCCTCGGCAACAGCAATTTCGTTCCATACGAGGGAATTAAGCGCTGTCCCGAGGACCGAGGGACGTGCGATAAGAGAAATTTGGGATGATTGTCCCCGATCCCTCTCACACATAGTTGGATTACCATGAAACTTAGGCGTGCAATGCCTTGTTGTGTACCACACATAATGGCATTGTCCGATATGGGCTGCACAGGTAGGGGATGGTTTGGGATGAGCGACAACACTTGACTGTCCCGAGGACCCGTGTATGACTGTATACCACATGCTCCCTGTGACGGACGCTGTCAGTGTGGTTGGGCGCACACGCACCGCCTTCCCAAAACCAATCACCGACTCGAGGCTTTAAATTGGAGGGGGGCCGTTCGCGTGCTTGGCGCCGGTTTGTGTGTTCTCCTCCCTCCTCCACTCACATCCTCGGTGAGTCGCATGTCTTTCGCCCTTCGAATCCTACCATGATTCTGACCTTTGCAACAGGATTGAAGCCTGAGGCGTGGCGGTCTATTGGCAAGAGGGCTTATAACAGCTAGTTGTTCCTAGTGCAAAGGTATGCAACGTCTCCATAGTGCCCAAGTCATCGCGCAGATGGCAAGGCTCTCAAGTATCATGCTTGACACTTCGCTGACCCATGCTAACAGCATTGACACCATTGGGACGAAGGAGTGGATGGGTGCGGTGTCACAGGCTTGCTAGCGATTCAATCAAGTCTTGTCGGAGGCCGTAAGCACAGCATCTACAAGTTTCCGCTGTTAGTCCATCTGATTATCATCAGACTCACCATGCGATTGCTCAACACGAGAACCGGGAGGTTTCACTGGTTCGAGGATCCACGCCATGTCCGCTACGCTATCTTGTCCCACGTCTGGTCAAAGGATAAACACAATCCGGAGAAAACGTATCAGGATGTCCTCCGATTCGAGTCCGAAGTCCCCGAGGGCGAGCCTATCCTTTCCAAGCTCTCGTCCAAACTCCGACGTTTCTGTGAAGTATCACATGAGAACGGCTTTGAGTTTGGCTGGGCCGACTCCTGCTGTATCGACAAAACCAGCTCTTCCGAGCTCTCCGAAGCCATCACTTCCATGTACGACTGGTACCGGTACGCGGCCGTGTGCTACGCGTTCCTCCACGATGTCCGCAAAGACCCCGAGTTCTGGAGAGGAGATTTCTGCAATAGCGAATGGTTCACACGTGGTTGGACGCTTCAAGAGCTCCTCGCGCCAACCATTCTCTTGTTCTTCTCTCAATCTTGGGATGTTCTCGGCTCAAAGCAGACCCTCGCCATACTCATTCAGGAGGTCACGACCATCGATCATGCTGTCCTGACCTTCGAACGGTCTCTGGAGGAGGTCAGCATAGCTCGCAAGATGTCTTGGGCAGCGTCGAGGAGGACCAGCCGCGAGGAGGACGAGGCGTATTCCTTGATGGGAATCTTCGGCGTCAGCATCCCTATCACATATGGGGAAGGTCGCTACGCATATGTCCGCCTACAGGAGGAGATCATCAGGGTTGTGCCCGACCAGTCAATCTTCGGATGGGGACCTGTTCTTACCCGCCACCGCTTCCAATTCGCTAGCCCTGACGCCGATGCAGCAGCATCGATGCCCCAGCCACCTTCCATTGAGCTTCCCCCCACCACGAGACAATACTTGCTAGCGTCATGCCCGAAAGACTTCGAGGAGTCGTCGGCTCTTATCCACCTATCCCGCGAGGCCTTCGCTAAGAGGCTGGAGATCACTCCTGAAGACGCCTACCAAGTGTTCTCAGTCACCGCATACGGCATGCATACTCGACTGCCACTCATAGCAGTTGTGTCGCAAGACAGCCATGATATTGTCCCCACGCACCTCGCACTTCTCGCCTGTGAGGTTCAAACCGACGGACGCTTGCTGGCTCTCCTCTTGCGTCCTCGAGTCCACCAGTCCGGGACTGGGTTCTCTGTTGGTACGCTTGTGGGGAAGATGACCGACCTCGTGACTGCCAACGCATTTGGCTCCACGGACCCGCTCAGCGATTACTACTACCGCGCTACATTTTTGTCCCTCCAAGAAATTCAACAGTGCCTCCGACGTCATTTGTTCCGGATGGCTAGCGTCTACATCCCCCATTGGCCGTCGCGCATTGCGAATGAACAGCAGCGCGATGAGCCCACCCACACGACTCTTCGAGATGCGCGCGATTCTTTCGAGGTCCGCCTGGCTGACTGGTCGCGGATGCTCCTCTCGTTGCAAGGCTACCGAGTTTCACCAATGAAGAGCGAAGATTCGCAGGAGCCCGACATTGCCCTCCATAACCGCGTCCTGAACTTGACATTACTTCCTGGTCTTGTCATCGTGAAGGACGGTGTCCGGATCGACATCCAGGTTGGCCGCTGCAAGTGTAATTTCGGCAAGCGGCTCTTGGGAGTGCTCATATGGTCGCGAGACGCTACCTGCAGTCTTGAGCAGCAATTCGCGGAGGACCGTCATCTCGTCAATCATCCCGTTCACATTCATTCATGGGACTTTCGTGGGGGCATTGCATCCACGAGAATTCATCTCAACCCTCACACCTTGCCAAACCAGCGCATCACACTCCGGATGACATTTTGCCACAGTCCCATGACTACGACCAACGCGCGGGTGAAGGCTTATCAGTTGGGGGTCGAGATTACAGTCTCGGAAGAAGTCGACCCCACTCGTCTTCTTGAGGCTGAGGCCGCGATGGGGAGGCGGCTAGATGACACGGCCGCTGGCACATTCCCTGTCCGTCAACCAACGCAATATCATGCTAACGCTGCCTCTGTGTTCCTTACTCCGCCCAAGTCTCCACCCGCACTTCAGCGTACGCGATCTAATTCGGCTCCGTACGCCCATCGCTTCGATCCATATCTCGAGAATCGCCCTTCGGAGAACCTGACATCTCAGTACGCCGGTGCTGGCGACCATGTCGGAGAATCTCCCTCCAACATTGCTCATCGCGCTCCCTCCAAACAGGAGTCTGGCCCTCTTCCCTCTCCTCCTCTCACTGCGGAGAACTCGAGATCGAGCGACAGTGTCCCACAGGTTCCGTACTGGCAACGCTCTGCCGAACGCCGTCAATCTGAGCGTCACGACCTCAACCACGGTCAGGCTTATGTTGCACGTGGTGAACAGAGGTGTCCCCCGACTACGCATGGTCCCGTTTCCCCAACGGCACCGAAGACAACCAACCATCGTCTATCGTTATGGATTCCAACCACGCAGCCTGCCGGCTGGGTCCAACTACGTACCCCGCAGTTAGAACGTAGCCGTTCCTTAGGGGACGAGAGCAACCCAACTCACATCCCGGAGTCTGGCCTTCTCCACGGTTCTACAAGGGACGACTCATACGTTGTCCAAAGAAACATGCTTTCATCTGGTCAACCACCTATCCGTCCCACGCCTCGCTCGAAGTCAAGTGACGAAGGAAGATACCAGACTGGATCCGGCGAAGTCACAGGCGGCATGCCTGTACCCCACGTATCCAATTCATTCTACTACGGACAGGGCGACATCCTGGGAGGAACACATGTGCCAAATTTCGTGAGGTCGGAGAGTCCTGATCAGCTCATGACAGGAGAAGTGATAGCGCTGGAAGGATCTGCGGCGAAAAGCGACAACCGCTACTATAATCACCGTCATTCCCTATCATATAGTGGGGGAGCTCTCCCAAGCCTCCAGCCGCCTTCCGCACACCAGGCACCAAGGCAGCCGGGAAACGTCGAGCTTAACCCAGTGAGAGAGCGGCAGCCAGCGAGAGGGTGGACAGGTGCAGGGGATGGTCAGTCTCAGCCGCGGCCTGACATGTGGTCTTCGGGGAGCGCATCCCAGGCTTCGGTGGAAGGGTGGTCCAAGACCGTGACTCAGCAGAGGAGACCTCCAGCATCCGTTCTTCAATCCCCCGGAGATATCGCTCGTCCTTTCGTCGTACAGCCCCCAGTGATGGGCGATGCACCGTCTGATCGTCCACCCCCGCAGATCACCCTAACCTCGCCAACGCCGCCGTTGTCTCGCGCAGTGTTGCCACCGGCTGAGAATACGGCAGTTGGGACAGGCTCCGGACTAGGAGATGCACGTACGTCGATGCGGTCTAAGGATCCCCAGGGATCACCCCGGGAGATGGTAATCGACGACGGAGAGCGGAGAATTGATGATGAGCAGAAGTCGGGAAGAGGGGGAGGAGTCAAACGGATGAGAAGGGCTTTGGGGAGCTTCTTCAGAAGGGACCGTTCGTAAGCGATGTGGAACGTGACATAGAGCTGCATTGTGTAAGGATTGGTTTGAGTTCCAGCTGAACAATCAGGCTTACAGTTCAGTCGTTCGCAAATCCGAGTGCCAGTTAAACTGCAGTCCCGCGCGCGCGTCGAGTCTGTTTGCTCGTGTTTGCTCGGCCGTCGGGTACTGGCCAGGACGGCCACTCCGGGGGGTGCACCCTCAGTGAAAACGGAAGCACTCCCTCGAAAATGTCATAGCGCGTGGATATCAGATAATCTATATCCCTTAGCATTGCCTGGTTGGCTTTCAATGCAAAAACGGCTTCTTGTACTCGATGGCCACAGCGGGTTGAAGGAGACCGATCCCATGGCGTTGCAAACACGTGCAAACAGCCCCGCGGCGCGCGCGTCGACTGTGCAGTTTGATATGCAAATGACTATAATGCTGGCGGGGGTGACGGTAAGGGTATTCAGACTTGATTCCTTAGATGCACTCTGTGGACCTCTTGTGATCTTCCTCATGCCTCCGATAGCCAGCCATTTGTGTTGACCCGAACTCCTCAATTGCTCATCTCTGCAGACCTACCCTCCAGCGTACTCGCGATGGATAGACGTGACTCAGGGGTAGAGCCATTTACAAATAGCCGTCACGTACCTGCCTGAGAAGTAGAATCAGGCACTACTTAGGTGCAATATCCCCATACAGCATCACCTACTTCCAACGGCCATTTCAACTCGACGCTCTTAGACTGCTTCTACCCGCGCATCACCGGTATGAATACGTTCCGCTATATGATATGCCGACAAGCTCACTCCGAACCCCCGCCGCTCTTTCATTCCCTCAGCCATGACTGAATCAGTCCCGAACGAGATCCTGGAGCTAATCCTGCGCTATGCATTGCAAGTCCCGATGCCAACCTTCGAGGCATGGCGCACACAGCGCACCTTCTGCAGCAGCCCCCGGTCAACGATCTCGCACCTGCTCGTCGTCTCGAAGCGCTGGTGCGCCGCAGGAACACCCGCGCTCTACGAGTCCGCGATCTTGCGCAGCCCACATCAAGTGACAGCTCTCGCTAGCCAGCTGAACGCCTCCAGTCGTTCCAAGGAAGGGCTGAAGCTCGGGCGATACCTCCGCCGCCTGCGCATGGAGGGCGGGTATGGTGATGCCTTCATCAAGGTGCTCAACGCGGCGCCCGGAATCACCGATTTGTTTCTCTGCTATGACCTCTCCAACAAGGATAGCATGGCTCAACAAAATCAGCCCCGAGCGGCTCTTCCTCGACACCGTCGAAGGGAACGGCGCTTCAGACCATGTGGGGATAAATCTCTCCAAGGCCATCGCAGGTGCGCTGCCTGCCTGGAAGAAGCTCGTACGTGGCTCCAACGCGCTCTGTATCTGGATAAATTTCCACTCTCATTGACGGCTGAACTCTGTAGAAATACGTTACTGCTAGCGATCTTTTCGTTTTCTGGCCTGACCTGCTGCGTGAGGTGCCCAAGTTCCCGGCGCTCGAACATATCAGCTTGAGCAGCAGAACAGCGACTTTGAACATCGATGGCAACAACCTCGAGCAACTCGCCAGAATACCGACACTGAAGATCATCCAAATCCGCACGATGGGACAGTTCGCTACACCTCTGCTACTGCACAAGCATGCGGACCCCAAAGCCCAGGAGCTGATATGCCTCGGCGTTGGGAAGAAGTGGGTCTTACCTCCTCCCTCTTATTCGATGCATGCCTATGTCTGATGATTATCTAGCATGGTTAAGCTGACCGAATTCCTCGCTGTTGAAGTCACCATTGAAAACCCTCCATCTCTCCCCGAGCTCCCTGATAAGCTGTGGGATAAGATTCTTGGGTACGCCACTCACGTGCACGACCCGGAATTCCTGGATGTCGACGAAGAGACGTTCCATCGCTCCTGTAATTGGCCGTCTGTAGCCTCGACACGGAAAGCGGTTTTGGTCCTCAGCAAGAGACTCCATGTGCGTACGTTCATACGATTGGCCTCGCGTGTATGCTCGCTCACGGGCATTTTCAAAGCGCCTCGGGCTTCGTCACATGTATAGCATCCCTCACCTGAAGTCTGAGAATGCCGTCGAAACGTTCATCACCAGAGTTGAGGCATCAGACGAGCTTGCGCGCCTCGTCCGTGTGATTTTCATTCCACGTCGCGTGGAATTGAAGGCGCCGAAGCGGATCTCCGCTCCACTAACTAGGCTTTTGCGCGTCGACAGACGCGTTCGAGTGTTCCCATATATAGCCCGCAACGTCGAAGGAGGCGGGGCGTTTCTCCTCGAGAGTATGGAGCAGGACGTCGGCCAGGACGTGATTGACCCGGGCGTCTGGGCGATGTTTGCGAATCTGAAGAACGTAACGTTGTATGGACGATGCTCAGCTCCGGAATGCGTGGACATACCAGCACTCGCTTTGCCGTCCCTTGAAGTCTTGGAACTCTGGGGATGCGATGTCAGCATGCTTGACGTATTTGCTCGAATGAGGCACGTTGCTGTCCATATGGAAATTCCTCGTACCAACTTGACGCTCTACGATAGCTTGCCGTCGTTGCGACAGCTTGGATTCTCAGCCGTGGCCGCACCGGACGCCGTGAGACTCCTCGAGGTGCATGGCGCGAAGCTCGACTCTTTGGCAGTCGACATGCGCGAAGGCGCAGGGGCACCATCAGTTCCGATCTTAGATCTCTGCCCCCACATCAATGAACTGCGTCTTGTGACGACGACCGCTGTCGTACGCTACCAATTCCTTGAGTCGCCTACGACGTCCTGACGGTCTTTGTAGCCCCTGGATATCCCCTTCCTGACGTCCTCCCAGCCACACACGTCTATCAGGCGACTAACTTTCCCGATCCTCATACTTGAGTGGGTCAACGGCTGACTGTTGAACGCTGCGCGATTGGCTGACCGCATTGAGCAGCCACATCCGAAATTACTCGGCCAAGGTCGAAGAATGGGACTCGTTTATTGATCAACTCACCGAACATCGCGCCAAGCTCCCAAACATCAAAGAATTCTGCATCCTAGAGCCCTTCAAGTGGCCTGTTAACCAGTTCGTAGGCTCCGTGTCGCTCGGGCTGTCATCATTTTCACGTAAGTGGACAAGGGAATGCTCACCGTTATTCTATCCCGCCATGCTAGGTTCGAGTACGAATACTCTTTCTGGTTCGCACCCATCATCCATGATCTGCACAATCTTGGCATCAGCTTCACCGACTATACGGGCACGCGGTGGACGAGGTTCGATGAGTTGCCGCGTTTCATGCGCAGACATCGGGCCAAGCATGTATAGTCTGATTAGGGACGTCTGCCGTCTGCACGGATACGGGCGTAGGGATTGGATTGATCTCACAGTAGAGACCCTTCGTTGCCATTCCGAGGAGAGTAGCGTCCAGTCCGTTGTTACTACTACTGTGTAATTTTTGCCTTGCGGTGCCGTTTGGCAGGGACGCACATATCACGGGGTGCATGTCTGAAGGGGGCCCTTTTTGGGTTGTTGGCAAAGAGCGGTGACGCACGCTGTACAGAGACAGCACAAGTTTTCACGGTAAGTACATAGCAGGGTGAAGATGCTCGCGATCACTTGACAAGAATGTTTACGAGGTTCTTATGCACGCCGTCACGTACGTCAATTATGTAATCGTGTCGGCCGGCCAGTACTACATAGGCGCTGAATCACCGTCACAGCTATGCGGCGTGCCTTGGAGTCTTGGACATGCCTATTCTTAGTCTCGTTCCCATCCGTTCTAGCGCTTACAGACAGTACCTGAGAGTACCGCTAGAACGTCTGGTGCATTTCGGGCTCGGCAGAGGGCATCGTGACGATCAGTCACAGCACGTGGGCTTTGTCAGCCTCCCCACCGCCCAGATGCACTGTGCAGCGACTCACCTCAAAGTTGAAGGGTCGTCTTTTGGCTTCTGATCATGTAGATTATAAGCTCATATTTCAATTACACAATTTTCCTCATGCTGAGCGGTGAAAGCGGAGGAGAGTTGGAGAAGCCTCACACACGTGACACAACTCAGTTGCTAGTGGCAGAGTCCATGGCCCAAGTAAAGACATACTTCCATCAGCAAATGTGCTGAACCGTGGCAGTGGCAATGCAACATGTGCCCGGAATGGTAACACCAAAATTGGCAAGCAGGGAATTGGAACGCATAAGCTCGCCATTGCAAACCTTGGCGGGGCGAGTCGATAATAAGGCCGTCGGGGATTTTGATGGCAATGACATTGCCTGCAAGAAACTCGCCATATATAACTTATAGATTGACCATTGATTGACATACTTACAGAATGGGAATGACATGTGCACGGGTGAGACTGTATGCCTCTGTCGCTCAAATTGCCGCCCATCCATGGCGCTGATCGCTCCTTCGCCCGCAGCACACCTCACCCGTCACCGCTACAAAGTACTGTCTCTCGTCGTCGATCACTCTCCCCGAGCGGGCTTCAACCGGTTTCAAAGCTCTATCCTGCCAGATCTATCCCTTGCTTCTCACACATCAGTTTTGCGTGCTCAGCATGAGCAAAGTCTCCTGCGGTCCTCCAAGTCCATGGCAACTTGTCCAGTGCATGGTGTCTGACGCTACTGTGTTGCCCTTCAAGTCATCGATTCTTGATGCCTCCATCGAAAGCGATTTTGAAGTCCCTTGCCTCCGAAGATGGGCTGGAGGGTGAGGAGAAGAGGGTTGGGTTAGGGTCAAGGCAGCGGATCGTGGCCAGCTTCAATACTCCGGCACATGTGACATCATCGTTCACGACCTGTCATGCTCGTCGTTTTTTCCTCATAAGCGCAAGCAAGCACGCAAATCACTCATTGCTCCTTTCCTTTCCTCTCCTACCATCAAGCTCATCGCCTACTCGAAGAAATCCCGCTATTGCGGACCTGACTGGTTCGCTTGCTATAGCGGTAAGTAGACTAACCCTCGCACTCCATTTGGTTGGTCTCATGTGCACGGCCAACGTCATACTTACGATGCTCGTGTATACCCTCACACTGACTGTACCATACTTGGCGGTGTCTGCCCTTGAATGGTCGGTCGTGCTGCCTAC
>NW_006766987.1:0-2503 GCF_000275845.1 Dichomitus squalens LYAD-421 SS1 | reverse complement strand
GCAGCAATCGAGATGGTGAAGAGGGCGGAGGACAGCGTGCGTGGGTCGTCAGCAAAACCAAGGGCATGTGGCACGAGGGTATCCGAGTTAGGAAGACGGTCCCATGTATTTTTGTATTGTAGTCATCTTAATTCATATCATTTTTCGCATACATTCCTGAGCGATATCGTGTCGGATTTACGGGCGGTGTGCCTGCTACAGACTCCCATTGCCAAACCACTACTTGGCCAGGTGTATGATGCTAATGGCAATGGAACACCCTACTCACATTGGAATTCCTGACCGGTCATGCCTATGTGTTCCAGTGCAATCTGATGAGTTACAATGACGGTTCTATATACTACAGTGATCACAAATATTAAGCTCTCATATCTAACACCAATGCAACACTCATCTCGCCAAGACTAGCATTATGATGAAATCCTATGCAAGCACTCCTTACATTGCCAATACAAACCGTGTTGCAACGATTGGACATTTTTGCTGATGTCTCTCCACCATATAGATCTTCCCAACTTCTCTGATTATGGCTGTGTTCAAGGTTGGCTTGATTTTTGCCATGGCAAGCAACCTTGGGAGGTGCACGGCATCTGAGCACGGGGACATGGGTGAGCCCCTAGAGAGCGCCTGTATCTGTCACACTGTCTCTCATTCACCTCCCTTGGGTCCTATAGTCTTCATATCCTCATCAAACTGAATTATTGCCAGCAGAGCATTGAAGTAACAGACTATGCCAGATCATAAAAGAATGGGACGGCGGGGCGTCTAGGCCACATGGCATCCACATGGTGCCGCGTGGCTGCCATGTGCGCTGCTTAGGGCCCAGCGCGCCACACGGGCGTCCTGAGCGTTGGGCGCTCTGTTCAACGGGCGAGGCCAGCGCGCAACGGGCAGCAACCAGGGAAATTTGATATCAATATCTGATGACAGCTATCTGCACATAACAGAGGGAAGATATGGCCGCATATTGCTGGAAATGATAAGAATTGAATTTCGGCAAGCTGAACTTTCTGAGTAGAAGACAAAAAGGTATGTAGAGAGTGCTCGATTGGGGCAAGAGTAAGTAAGTAGGCCTCACACTGAACTCAGGAAAACCTCATGGGTGATTTTTCACAGGGCCTGACATTCAGAATGCAATGGCTGCTTAGTGGGTCTCTTAAAAAATAATCATAACATATTGCGACTTCAGGCAATGGTCAGAAAGCAACGGGTGCACCTGCTGACTTTTAAAGAATCCGAGTGACAACCATAAACCATAAGGGCCTGTTCGGCAAAGAGTTGGAGTTACGAGTCACCGGCATCTTGTCACATGGCAGCACTTCCGAGGATTTCTGCGCGAGTTAGAGTTACAGGGGCGAAGTATCCGTGAAATCCGGAGGAGACAAGCGCCCTGAACTCATACATGTATCTTGTATACTGATAGCTATGACTTATTACATGGGCTCTGCTTCATCCCCGCTTCACCATTGTCGCGGCGACTAGGCGCGTAGACTCGGGTCGACGTTCGGCGACGACCCCGTGGGCGAGCGGCAAGGAGCTGAAAGGAAAAGAGAGAGATAGGGAGGGATAAACGTATCAAGAAACTCGACGAGGGCAGAGCGGCGGCCGGCACGAAGGCACAAAACCGACGAAAGCTAGTCTTCACGCAGACAGCGACAGACTAGTCCCAATGACCAAGTTATACATTAGCACTCAGAGAGAGATACAACGCTATAGTCACTCACCTAGTCCCAATGACCAAGAGGTTGAGATGGGGACTAGGGAGTGCCTAAGGGGGTCCTTATATACTAGAAGGGCTGCTTAGCAACCAAAGACAAGGCGCGAGAGCGAGGCAGTGAAGATGACAAAGGGAGAACAAAGGGCAGGAAGGAGAAGGCAAAGGCATGGCAATCACGGGAACGTAGCATGCGGGTGTGGGAACGTATCTACAGTGTCCAAACTGGGATGGGCTAAGAAAGGAAATGGTCCGAAAATGGAAGGTGGGCGTCAAGGGGAGGGGAATGGGCGGCAAAAAGGGGCATCTGTCCAACGTCCGTGACATTACCCCCCTCCTAAGGTCCGTCGGTCCCCGATGGACCCTAGGCCAGGGCGTCGTCTGGAAGCCCATTCGAGTTCGGAGGGTGCGGTAGCGGTGAAATTGACGAGGGGTTGCCAGGGAAGGGATTGGAAGACGGCGGCAGCGATTCGGCGTGGGGCGGTGGGGTTTCGTTCATGAAATTCGTCGATGAGCTCTTGGCAATGAGTGAGGTCCTTTGCCGGCTCCCAGCTGTTCTGGCCTTCGTCGTAGCCTTTCCACTTGACCAGGTATTGGAACTGGTTACGGTACGTGCGGCTGTCTTCTGTCGCGGCGACTAGGCGCGTAGACTCGGGTCGACGTTCGGCGACGACCCCGTAGGCGAGCGGCGAGGAGCCGAAAGGGGGAAAAGCGAGGGAGAGAGGGATAAACGTATCAGAAAACTCGACGGGGCAGAGCGGCGGTCGGCACGAAGGCACGAGACCGACG
>NW_006766986.1:0-49137 GCF_000275845.1 Dichomitus squalens LYAD-421 SS1 | reverse complement strand
TGGCCGCCCGCACGCTGTGATGCGTGCGGGCGGCCAAGCAGGCGCGCCGCCTTTTCTCTCCGCCCGTCATCTTCGTCTCGAGTCCAGTGTCTGGGCCTCGCACATCGTCCGCGTACCCGCTTGGCTAGTCGTGGACAGCAGTCGGCTTGTATGCCACCGCCGCCATGCTCCCAAAGGTCGCCAATCAGCTATTCCACCACACTCATAGGGCGGTCGTCGCCGTCCAGAACCAGACCGGCCACACCCTTCGCAATGTCCTCCAACTCCAGTCTTCTTCCGGCTCTTCCACCGCCGTAACAGGCTGGGGTTCCTCTGTCTCCAGCGGTCCTGGTCACAGCGGTCCAGGTCCCTCCAAATTCCATGCCAGCGGTCGCCTTCAGACCTCTCACCCTGTGAGTACACATCACCCGCTCTCCTTGCCTCCTCAAATAACAACCCCGCACAGCAGGGGACTCCCATTTCCACTCAAGTCGGCGTCCGCGTTGAGAAATTGTCTGCCTTCCGTGTCCCTTCTCAGCGCTCTCAGCACCTCGCCGCCGATCCCACTTCCGACGCGTCCCAGCTCATCCGCTCAGGATTTGGCACCTATGCGACCCTCATCAATACCCTCACCGATCGCGACTTCGAGAATCACGAGGCCGTTCGTCGCGCAGAAGCCCGCCTTCGTCGCCGTCGTCGTGCTGCCATTGACGAGGGCCTCGAGGAGGAAGAGAAGCGTATCGCCAGCCTTCGAGGGGACTCCCACTTCAAGTCCGCACTTGCGCTCTTCCAGACAGCCGCCGTAAATCCTACCTCCAAGTTCCCCCTCCAAGTTTACAACAAGCTCCTCCGTTCATGCGCCATTCATTCCAATGTCGACGCGGCATCCGCTGTCTATTCCCATCTCGAGAAGCGCGGAGACATCTATCCCGACGCCCAGACGTACATCAGCCTTATCGAGACGTACGCGAGCCGTCACGACCTGAATGGAGCCGAGAGCATGTTCGAGCAATTCAAGGAGGCTTCCCGTTTCGAGCGCGTCCAATGGTCCTTCGATGCCGTCGCAGGCCACACTTCCCCCGAGGATCTCTCATACCGGCAACGCGCATCCCAGACTGCCGTCTGGAACGAGATGCTGACCGCGTACTTCCGCTGCGGGCAGCCCACTGAGGCTCTGGGACTCCTGGAGCAGATGATGGATACTTCCGCTGGTGAGACGTTTCACGCAACGGATGTTCCCCTGCCGACTTCCTCCACCTTCGCTCGTGCTATCACCGGATTCTGCCAACTTGGCGATGTGTCGACTGCCCTGGCGTGGTTTGAGCGGATGCTCCAGCAAGACTCCCCTTCTCGCGATCCGCATGCGACCACTCGCGTCCCTCACCGTCCTGATGCATCTACGTGGACGACCATGTTTGACGCGTTGGCTGACGAAGGCATGGTCGCGGAGGCGAACCGGTTGTTTGTCCGTTGGCAAATCATCGCTTCACAGGAAGGTGCCGCCGTATGGAGTGACCACAGGGACTGTGTCCTTGCGGCAAACCTCAGGTTCATGGACACGCGCACAGACCTGGATCAGGCAAAGGCACACGAACTTCTGGACTTCTTGACGGACCACGTCCTCCCTTGGGATATCGAAAGCGGTCACTTCACCTTCTATCGCGACACCTCTCGCTCCCTGTGCCAGAGGCTCGTCATGCAGTACTGGAACCGCGGACACACGGACGATGCGCTAGATCTCGCTGCACGTATCGCTACACGGCAACTCGAGGTCATCCGTCATGGTCAGGCCCAAGGCAAATTTGATTCGGCTCAGTCGCAGCGTAGGATCGAGGGCACTCGCCGCTTCGCTACTGATGTGGCTTCCGAGATCCTGTTCAAGACTGGTCCAAGTGCCCCGTTATCGAGCTTCCTACGGTTGTCGGCCCTACTTACGGATGTTGGCGCGCTGGTGCCCACCGCGCTATCGGAGTCTTGTCTTAACGCATATGCTTTCCAGCGCGCGAGTCCTGCGCTTTCGCTTTCGACGAAGGACTGGGAAGCGTTGCTGGACATCGTGGTCGCCAACGAAGCCGACTCTTCGGCTACTTTGAACACATTGGTGGACGATCTCCTTATGCACTCGGTTGATATCACTGCCTTCAGCGAGACTGCGAAGAACCATCTCGTTCGCAGCCTTGCTTCGAACGACATGAACTCAGCGACGTTGCTTGCTCAACTTGGTGAGCCGTTCTCCAGCCGTCTGGCTGAGCTTCAGCGCGCTTCCCAGACGTCCCCCTCTGGCCAGCCACAGTCGTTTGAGGCCAATTCCCCCGTAGAAGACATTCCTGGCACCCCGCTCTCGTCCTCGTACTCCTCCGGTCGCGTCGACACCGCCTACAGTCAACACGTTGGCGAGTTCTATCCTGGTGGTAACAAGATCTCGGTGCTCACAGCGTTCAAGCGGTTCAAGTCTGGCGCGGGGAAGGGCATCTTCCCTCGCCCTATTGTGTTGGCTCGTCTCATCAGTGCTCTCGGTCGTCTTGGCGAGGTCGAGAAGATTCACGAGGTCTACGACGCCGCGCAGGTTGTCCTCAACTCTTTGGAAACTGTCAAGCAGTGGCAGACATCTGGCTGGTTCTTAATCGAGGACCACATGATCGTTGGGCTAGCCCACGCAGGCGACATTGAGGCGGCTCACGCTCACCGGCAGCGTATTCTCCAGCAGGGCGGTGTTCCTTCCGCTGACGCGTACGGAGCTCTCATATTGAACGTCAAGGACACCACCGACGACACGTCCAATGCGATGGCGCTCTTCACGGAGTCGCAGAACTTCGGGGTCGTGCCAAACATCTTCATGTACAACACCATCATCTCGAAGCTCGCAAAAGCACGCAAGGCCGACTACGCGCTGCAGCTCTTCCAGGATATGAAAGCGCAGAACATACAGCCTACGTCAGTTACTTACGGTGCCGTTATTGCCGCGTGCTGCCGTGTCGGCGACGCTGCATCCGCGGAGCTTCTGTTCCAGGAGATGACGAGCGAGCCCACGTTCAAGCCTCGCGTTCCACCGTACAATACCATGATGCAACTTTACACCCACACGAAGCCGGATCGCAGCCGTGTTCTTCATTACTACAATGAGCTCTTGGCCGCCAATGTTCAGCCCACTGCGCACACTTATAAGGTATGGTGCACATTCCTCTGCGCGGTCTAGACGGTGATGACTCACTTCTTATGTAGCTTCTTATCGACGCATACGGTTCCATCGAACCTGTGGACGATTCGGCCATGGAGAAGGTCTTCGAGCAGCTTGTTGCAGACCGATCCGTCTCTGTTCAGGGTACCCACTGGGCTGCGCTCATCAACGCCTGGGGCTGCGTGCAGAAGGATCTCGATAAGGCTCTTGCCGTCTTCGACTCGATCGCGAAGCACCCTACCACCAAGCAGAATTCTTCTCCGATGCCTGACGCCGTCGTCTACGAGGCCCTTATCAACACGCTGGTCACAGTTCGTCGTATGGACCTCGTCCCGCCGTATCTGGAGCGTCTCCAGTCTAGCGGCGTCCACATGACAGCATACATCGCGAACTTGCTTATCAAGGGATACGCGTCTGTGAACGAGATTGAGCGGTCACGCGAAATCTTCGAGTCTCTGCAGGATCCTCAGGAAGGTGTAGCCGCGCCTCACAATCATCTCCCACATCAAAACAAGCAATCGAACGTTCTCCCTGTGCCTGCTGAAGCACCTGTGTACCGTGAGGTGAGCATCCAACGCTTCTCTGTAATCCATCCACTGTATTGACAGCCTCATTGCAGCCTTCCACTTGGGAAGCTATGGTCCGTGCGGAACTCGGCAATGGCGAGCGTGAGCGCGCAGTGGCCTTGCTGCAGCGGTTGCAGGCTAGGATGTTCCCTCCTGCTGTCTACCAGCGGATCAGTGGCATCATGCTTGACGACTCTGTCTCGCCGTGGTCGGACGCGCCGTCGTCCAGCCCTGGCTTCTCATCCTGATAGGGCTGTGACAGGCTGGTCCCTTCACGCTGGTCTACAGGACATTCATTGTCGGGCTTGCTCACGCTTTATTTGCTTTGTCGCTCACTGTATACTACATGATTTCATGCTCCAAGTAGAATTAGTGTATCAGTACTAATATCTATAGGCCGTATGTTCCGCTAGACGTAGATTACAATCCAATGACCCACACGAGCAGTTAACGAACTACCCAAAATGTACATATTAATCGACACGATCTCCCTTACGCAAATATCCCCCTTCTCTCGCATCTTCCGATTCTGCCAGAATCCGCTTGACCCCAAGACCAAGACCGACCATCCCAATGACTACGAAAAACGCAGTGTGCCACGGGTTGTTCACGACGTACTTCTCAATAGCGACCAGCTTGTCGTTCAAGTACTGGTAGAACAAATTAGATGAGCGACGATACCAGGGAAAGGTGAACGTACTCGGGCAAGACGCTCGATGATGTTCTCGGAATGCTTGTAAGAAAGTGTCCCCCTCGCAGCACCGTTTATGGTAGGGAAAAGACTAGCGGATGTCAGTTTGACAGTCTCCCCGAATGGATCAACGTCATAGTAGACAAGCCTCTGATAGCTTCGTTAGTGACTTCGTCGCTCTGCACTGGGAGAGAGCCGACGTACCGAGTGGTTGGCGACTATGGGTCGGGGTAAGTGACTAGCCTTGATACCGTACATGCTCTTGAGCCAGGTGCCCCACTTGTCCGCATCCATCCAAGTGAAGACGACAGGGGCTTGCTCCTTCATGTCCCGCCACTTGCGCGCCATCTCGGTGACCTCCTTGGCCGTCCGCTCCTTGTCGCTCTGCGAGGTCGCAGCGATGACAACGAGTGGCTTGTGCGGCGCGTTCATGATGTCCTGGAAATTGTCGGAATCAAGCTCGAGTGCGCCGGGAAGACGATTGCGGAGGAGCTACGATCCGGAATCTCTGTCAGGAGTAGAGCATTGCAAGGACTCGACACTGAACATACCCAATCAACGAGTTCCTGTCTTTCCGCGTGGGTGGAGACTGGCCTGGACAGAGTGTACACTGCAGCAGGCGCAGAGGCGTCATGGTCCTTGAGCGCAAGAATAGCAGCGGTACCGGGCTGGATGTTGTAGTGGTCGTAGAACGAAGCGGATGTTGACGTGTAGAACGGTGGAGAACCAAACAATGCGTTCGATGCCTCGATGACCTGTCTCTATGGTGCACCATCAGAAGAGTTGCTGCCAATCAGAGGAAGGACAGACTTACGAAGATAGCTTTATCGTTCGGAGAGTGCAGGAACAGGTAGAGGACAGGATACTCCGCGATGCGAGTCTCCAGCTCCCCAAATTTGAGTTCCTGGACGCCCCTGTGAGCCGAAGAGACATTAGCTCAGGTTAAAGTATAATCTACGCTGGTCACGTACGGGCCAGAAACCTTCTCCGCGAACGCCTTGAGTTGTTCGAGCTTGCGACCGCCCGTGTACTCGGTCCTGGTATTCTTATCACCGTAATACTGAAGCATGGGATATCCAGTGACGCCCTCCTTCCTGCAAAGGGCGTTGTGTGCCTCGCAGTCGACCTCGGCGAGAGTAAGCTTGTGCTGCATGAGGCCACCAAGCTGCGACCATATTGGCGCGAGTTTCTTGCAATGTCCGCACCTGCGCCAAGAAAGCTGAGGGGTCGTGGGACTAGCACTATATTGACGAAACTCACCAAGGGGCGAAGAATTTGACAAAGACGTGACCCTTGTCAATGGTCTCCTGGAAGTTCTTCTCGTCCAGCGAAAGCACGATGCCGTGAGGATTCACATTCTCCCGGGTCGCAATCTCCTCCACAAGTTCATCCTTCTCCGCGGTCAATGGAACAACGTTCTCCGTCTTCGCGGTGGGTTCCGGGGCAGGGGGGTTGCGGGGTTCAGCGTGAGCAGCGATGTACTTTGTGAGGATGTCGATGTCCCTAGATTGCTTGAAGGTTTCAAGGTATTTTCCATCCTTATAAAGATTCATTTGCGGGTATCCCGTGACTCCGTTCTTACCACAAAGGTCTGCACAACGATGTCAGGCGAGGGGACGATGAGACTGGCGAGTTCACGGACGTACCACCATGCACAGCACAGTTGACCTGGGCAAGATGGATTCCGGGATCGGCCTTCTTCTCGTTCGCCTCTACGAGCTCTGTCCATGTAGGTGCGAAGGCTTTGCAGTGATGGCAATAGGGAGAGAAGTGCTCGATGAACCTGTACGAGCATGACGTTCGCCGTGCGTGATACTCAATGGCTGACGGTAAATGAACAAGTGGGATTGAGCGCACCAGACTCCATGAGCTATTGTAGACTGGAAGTTGTCCGGAGTGAGGACGAGAAGCTCGGTTTGGGAAGACTGGACGGGAAGAGCGGTGCAAGCGAGGATGAGGGAGGACACGAGAAGAGAGAAAGGAAGCCTCGCAAACGCGAGCATGGTGGCGGTCGGAGGTTGTGCTTCAACGGGGATATTTCAGCGAATGTGAGCAAGGCGGGTAAGGGCCAGAAGGAGCGACAAGGGGAGTGGTTTGTTACAAGTGAATTGCTAGAGGCAGAGACAGCGGAGACGGAGCTCTGGCCAGGCGGCAGCGGTGGCTGTACTCTGCTTCCGATCGACCAAGATCTGCCTGCCCTTTGCGCTCGTCCGTCATGCACACATTCCACTATCCTCATCTCCCTACCGAGCTCTCAACAGTCCATGTAGCCCTCTTCAACAATGTCACCAATTCATCTGAAATCAGATCCCGCATCGTGCGTGCAAGTCAACTACATGGACCGGACGGCGAGGCAGAACGAGAAGCCGTCAATTTCGCATTCATAGATGCTCGTCTTGTAAGCACGCACGCGCAATATCCGCTGCGAGAGTTGTCGTCATCCTCTATCAAGATTTGCAGTGTCCTCCACCTGCAGACCGCCGTGTACCAAGCCATCCTCGCCCAGGCTCAAGATTCGTTACGAACGAAAACTGTCCATTCAGAAATCCTCTGGGCACTCAATCCCACCAACAACGTAATCTTCTCCGTGTCATTCTTAGGCTAACGGATTGTTCACAGCTTCTTCGATACTTCAGATCAGCGAAGCCATCCGGCGATATGGTGTGGCAGACAGCACAACCTCCTTGATTGTCGTCCGCATCTCCTCCCCACATTTGAGCAACGTCCAGGAGCTTATGTCTCGTGTCGTCACCGGCACGCTATCTCCGCTGGAGGATCTCTCTAACATCACTGATTGGACAACCGTGAAGAAGGCATGTACTCACTCAGTACCGACTCGCAGGCGCCTGATGGTCTCTTCAGTACCACAAACTCAATACTGAGCCGGCACTAAAAGCCGTTGCAAAGGACTCTGCACAGGAACACATCGTGGTGAACGAAATTGTCACTAGTACGGTCGCTACGAAGAGCGTCTCCGCATAATCCAAACATGCTGGAGCACTCCGGTTCTGTCTATCAGGCGAATGAAAGGAAGCAACTACTAGGATTACTTGTATTGGTAGAACTTGTTGTGGCTAGCGCATTCAGCGACAGTCCGGGATAACGTCCAGAGTTCGCCGGTCTGTCCTATGGTTCGACGACCCTATCTCCCACTCTCCTTTACAACCTTGTGAGCATACAATCCACGCTCGGATTCAAAGATCCGAAGTCGAGTCGGAGCGTAGCGTATGTCTACTACCGTTTTCGGTCGAGTAATATAGGACAGAACAAGAGATAAGGTTAGGGGTCCAATGTCTGTATCCTCACTCTCTGCTACTTCCTTCCGGGCACTCTCCTCCTGCTCAAGACGCAGCTCCTCGGCTCGTCATGTAGTCCCCCATGCATCGTCACGACCTGCAGCGCTGCCTTGGAATGGTAGAATATGCTCACGAAGAGCCTACTCGCAAAACCCGAATCCGACGCAGCAAACGTCCTCAGGAATTCGGGACAAGTCCGCGGTCGGCGTACGCCTTTCGTTCCGACAAGAGCTCCATATCTGTGTCTGACCACGCAGCATAACAGGTGTTCACTCCCAAGGCTGCTGCGCTGTTTGTAGTAACAGGAGCGGCGCTGTTCTTCTACTTCCAGAGCGAAAAGGAGAAGTTGCAGGAGCAACGGCGTGCGTGTCATTCACTCCCTTCTTTCTCTTGTCGCTGAATCTCGTCTTCCTACCGCCTTTGCTTACAGGCAAAGAACGAGAGGACCAAGCAGTCGGGAGGCCGCAAGTCGGCGGTCCGTTCACCTTGACCACGCACAAGGGAGAGACATTCACGGAGAAGGACTTGGTGGGCAAATGGAGTCTCATCTACTTCGGTTTCACAAATTGTCCCGACATATGTCCCGAGGAGCTTGACAAGATGAGTGCAGCAGTTGACACGCTCGGTACGTTTCCCAACATCTTCATACGACTGGACTGTCTCTCACAACCCACCTCCCGTCCAAACACATCCCTGCCACACAGACAAGGAATATGGTCCTATCGTCCAGCCCATCTTCATCTCCGTCGACCCCGCGCGTGACACCGTCTCCCAAGTCGCGCGCTACGTCTCCGAGTTCCATCCCCGGCTCATCGGCCTCACAGGGGACTATCCGACGCTCAAGGCGACCTGCAAAGCGTATCGCGTGTACTTCTCGACGCCTCCTAACGCCAAGGCCACTGACGACTACCTCGTCGACCACTCTATTTTCTTCTACTTCATGGACCCGAACGGGCAATTCGTCGACGCGTTCGGCAAGGCGAGCACTGTGTCGGATGTCGTCGAGCGGGTGAAGAAGGAGATCACGCGTTGGGAGGGTGAGACAGGCCGCAAGGTATAAGGTGGGAGCTGGAGGTCACAGAGTGAGGGAGCGGCAGGCGAGGACTTCGACAGTACTTTACGTTCGTACATGGAACTAGGCGTTCCATAACAGTAGTATATCTCCACTCATCAGACGGGTTGTTCAGCCATGGCACTCGCTATGTAGCACGATTCTCCTCGTTCGGCCGAAGTGACACAAAGTTGCGATGGCGAGAAAGCAGGGAAAGCAGAATGTATGTTGAAGGTCTAGTACATCACTCCACTTCAGCCGCAGCGAGCTTGCGTTTCGAGAGCTCCTTCATCCGGCGAAGGTAGCTATATAACAGTCAACCCATGCCACGCAGGAAACACGAGATGAACGACTCACTCCTCGTACTGACACCTAATGGCAAAGTCGACGATTACTTCTGTCCCTCGGTCTGACCAGAGCGGCGATACTCACTTCTCGTATGCGTGCCTCTCGTTCTCACATTCCCACGGAAGGTAAAGCTTGTCCTTCCGGCAGACGTTCAGGGGGATAAGCAGCCTATTGGCATTAATGCCGGAGGGAAGCAGGAGAGGCGGAAGACAGCAGATGAGCCGGGATACGAGCTAAACCTTGCGAAAGTACGTACGCAGAGCATTGGTCCCTCCAGGCTATAGGCACCTTGGCGGCCTTGAGCTCTGTTTGAGACGCCGTGGTCGAGGAGGTCATGGTGGTAAGCGTGGTCGTCGCCGTCAGTCAACTTCCCGACCTCGTCCCGCCTCTCCCACCTGAAGGGCGCCTGAACATCTAGGGTTATGGTTTTGCACGTGTCGCGCGCGCTTTCCATCGCATACTCCGAGTCCTGCCTCTCCACTACGTACTTAAATCCGATCCGGAGACACTGCGCCTGCAGTCATCGGAGATCAATTGCGTAGCGACTTGCACCCCGGTGAGAATGATGTACATTATATTCCGACAGGAAGATGAAGACTGCCATGCGCGAAAAAGGAACAGGATATACCAGCACGACGAGCACCGCACCCCCACCACTCATTTCGGCTGCTGGTTGTCGTCCCCCTTCAAGCTCATCTCGATCGCCCTCTTGATCGCGTCCTCTTCGCTCTCATCCTCTGCTGCCATCTCGACGTCCTCCCCTTGTGACAGCGCTAACGCCCGCGCGAGCATAGCATCTTCGTCCTCCCCTTCCTCGTCTGCAGCGCCCGCTGTCGCCGCGGCGGGCTGCGCCGCTGTTGGGGCTGTTGCTGACGTTTGCGCGACAGGAGCAGACGGTTCGGAGGACGAAGCGGTCCCAGACGCTTGTGCCGCTGCCTGCGCAGCTGCGGCTTGGCGAGCCTGCTCCTCCTCCATCGACATGCGCAGTGCCTGTACACATACTGGATTGAACACCTTGTCTTCGCCAAGCCAAGACGGATCGTACGACGACTTACCATTGCGAGTTCCGGGTCAAGACTGGGGTCGACGCCGAACTCGAAGCCGCCTGCGCCCGTACCGCCCGGTGCACCTGCATCGCCCATTGCTTCTTCTGGGATCCCCCGGTCGCCGGCGAGGATGGGTGACGAGAGGATCACGTCGGACAATAGATGTGCGCCAGGAGGGACAGAGAGGTAATGACTGTACGACGGGACGTAAGCGACTCCGCAGAGAGCGTCCTGGTGAAATGGGACGCGGCGACCGACCTGTTGTCAGCGCTTGACACGTTGTCGATGAACGTTTTGAGGATGCTCCGCTCGCCCTCCTCGATGCCGTCGCCAAAGGCGATGAAGTCGACTGCGACGTTGTTCTTCTTGAGCCGCTTGGCGAGCTTGACCATGAACTTGTCGTCTGCGGCCTGGCCCTCGAGGGGCGAGCCGACGAAGACGACTATGCGCTGACGGAGGTTTTTGTTTGACCTGTGTTTGAGGGCGAGGAGAGCCTTCTCGATAGCATTTGGGATGTTGGTAGCCCCGCCGAGCATGTCCTGTGCTTGGTGGATGGCGCCGAGGATATTACCGAGTTCCTTGGTGTTTGTTACTAAAACCTCTGGTCTGGAGGAGATGAGAGTTAGTCAAATGAAGAGTACTTTGCGCAGAGACTAGGATACGGACCCCTTGCCGGCCATGGTCATGAAGCCCACGGTGTTCTCTGGGTTGGAGTCGACCTTTGTCTGGAAGAGGGTGGTGACGGCGTCTGTCTGTGCGCGAAACCTGTCTGGATGATAATCGCCATTGCGCATGTACTCTGAGTTGTCGACGATGATGATGGTTGCTTCGAGAGGCATGGCGGGTGAGGGTCGGGTGGTTAGTACTGTGTAGCACTAGTGGCGGGTGTGGTACGCGTACGCGTCTCAATGGGCGTCTATCGGCGAGTCACGTGGCTACAAGAGACCGTAGTCGGGGATCGGGATATGTCTTGGCTATCTCGCTCGACACTGCGCACCGTCTGAATGCATGTACTTGGAGACTGCGAGTCCCGGAGTTGGCGCAAATAACTGAGGCTGCGGCGGGGACAGCAGCAGAGAGGGAGAGGGACGGCTGGGGTGCGCGGTGGCCTGCCCTGAAGCAATCGCGATAACGGGAAGAGGCGCAGCGCCCTTTGCCCAAGCCCCTCCCCACCGCCGAGTCTCGTCTTGCTCTCATCTCCCACATCGTCCAAGTCCAAGAGGTCAGTCTCCAGCCCCTTCTCCCCCCCCACACATCAACGCTCACCCTTAAATCCGACATCGGTTCACACCCATCCCGGTTCACCCGCTCGCTGCGCTCGCACCGCCCCATCTGCGCCGGCCAATATATACTCTGCACGTCCCCAGTCTCTTCTTCACTACTTTCTCTTTAACGAACTAGCACGACAACATGGAGGACGAGGTAGCAGCGCTCGTGAGTACTCCCTCAGTCCTATCGCCTATACACATGAGCTGAGCTGTTCCAATCAAGGTTATCGACAATGGTTCCGGCATGTGCAAGGCTGGCTGTAAGTCTCCTTGCTTCCCTCCCTGCTTGACATGATCACTGATCCTTGCGTACGCAGTCGCCGGTAAGAATGACTCGCTTGAGCCATCATGATCACACGTCCTCAGTTCTATCGCAGGTGACGATGCCCCCCGTGCTGTGTTCCCGTAAGTACGTCATCTACCGAGCGTCAGCTACCGTCCTGATCTCCGCCTTTCCCCGCCCAGCTCAATCGTCGGTCGTCCCCGTCACCAGGGTGTCATGGTCGGCATGGGCCAGAAGGACTCATACGTCGGTGATGAGGCCCAGTCCAAGCGTGGTGTCTTGACCCTCAAGTACCCCATCGAGCACGGTATAGTCACCAACTGGGACGACATGGAGAAGATTTGGCATCACACCTTCTACAACGAGCTCCGTGTCGCCCCCGAAGAGCACCCCGTCCTCCTCACCGAGGCGCCCCTCAACCCCAAGGCGAACCGTGAAAAGATGACCCAAATCATGTTTGAGACCTTTAACGCACCTGCCTTCTACGTTGCTATTCAGGCCGTCCTTTCGCTCTACGCCTCTGGTCGTACCACTGGTATTGTGCTCGACTCCGGTGATGGTGTCACTCACACCGTCCCCATCTACGAGGGTTTCTCGCTCCCGCACGCCATCCTCCGTATCGATCTCGCCGGCCGTGACCTCACCGAGTTCCTCATCAAGAACTTGATGGAGCGTGGTTACCCCTTCCACACCACCGCCGAGCGTGAAATCGTCCGTGATATTAAGGAGAAGCTTTGCTACGTCGCCCTCGACTTCGAGCAGGAGCTCCAGACCGCTGCTCACTCTTCCGCCCTCGAGAAGAGCTACGAGCTTCCCGATGGTCAGGTCATCACCATCGGTAACGAGCGGTATGTTTATGTCCAGTATGGCCTACCCATCCCTACTCACGTATATTACCATTAATGCAGGTTCCGTGCTCCTGAGGCGCTCTTCCAGCCCGCCTTCCTCGGTCTCGAGGCCGCTGGTATTCACGAGACGACGTACGTATCTGCATTACGTCACGCAGATCGCCACCTTCGTTTGCTGACCCGCGTCGATTTCAGGTACAACTCGATCTACAAGTGCGATCTCGATATCCGTCGTGACCTCTATGGCAATATTGTCCTCTCGGGTGGTACCACGATGTTCCCTGGTATCGCGGACCGTATGCAGAAGGAGCTCACCGCGCTTGCGCCCTCAAGTATGAAGGTATGTCTATTTCCTCCTTTAACCCACTATAAGCCGCGAACCGATCGCTGATCGACGTGCCCTACCTCAATCAGGTCAAGATCGTCGCTCCCCCCGAGCGGAAGTACTCCGTCTGGATCGGTGGTTCGATTCTCGCGTCGCTCTCCACGTTCCAGAACCTCTGGTGCTCGAAGCAGGAGTACGACGAGTCCGGCCCTGGCATCGTCCACCGCAAGTGCTTCTAAGCGTTGCCGGGAAAAGCGAAGGTGTGCAGGACCCGTGCGCGTGCACGTGTGCCGTCGATGCAGTAGATAACCCCTACCATACGCTACCGTTCTTTTGTTTCCCCCGCTTTCTCATGACCTGCATTCCGCCTGGACTTGCTGCCCGGCGGAGACGATCTCCTTTGCGCTGTGGCGATGGTGGGGTGCACTTGTATTATGTTGATGTTGGGATGTGAATGGCAAACGAATGACTTCATATAATGTCCTGATCCGTGGGATTGCTTGGCTGAACTAGCTGCGTGAGACGGAAAAGTCAGAATGGTTCATGTCGGGGCTTAGCTTGCAGTCGGTTGCATGCCGGTGTACATAGATGAAGAGAATATTCTCGCATGGTCAAGTCAAGGAAATTGAGCATCTGCGATTCGCCT
Organism: Dichomitus squalens LYAD-421 SS1; assembly: GCF_000275845.1. Lineage (NCBI taxonomy): Eukaryota > Fungi > Basidiomycota > Agaricomycetes > Polyporales > Polyporaceae > Dichomitus > Dichomitus squalens. The sequence goes on along the minus strand of NW_006766986.1, from coordinate 35,612 downwards.
CCTCCGAGAAAGTTGGGTAAAACTACATTACTACCGGGTCCGTGTCTGCCGTTCCCGCCGAGCCGTCATCAACCCTGAGAACACCGCACGTCTTGTCCATTCTACTTCGGAGGGTTCCAAGGCCCAGCATCGCTCAACGAGCATCCGCCCGGGCACTGGCACGTGCCGCCGAACTCCTTGGGGAGGTTCTCTATGGGGATCTGGGCGAGGAGCTTGTCCTTGTAGCCGCTGCCCAAGATGTCGATCTTGGCGACGGTGGCCTCGTCGAGCCAGGGCTTGATGAACGTCCAGACGGTGGAGAACGCCCAGGGCGCGTTGATGATGAAGAACTTGCCCATCGTCTCCGGGTAGCGGTCCTGGCCGATGGACGCGGCCTGCATGACGTAGTCCTTGACGCGGTAGAAGTTGCTCAGCGAGACGTTCTGGAGGTCGAGGATCGTGCACGACGTCTCGACGGGGTGCCCGATCGCCTTCGAGCACGCGGGCAGGCGCTCGCGGAGGAACTTCTCGTACTCGTACACGAGCCGCTTCAGCTGCCGGTCCTGCGTCGTGATCGCATAGAGAGCCTTGATGTCGAGCAGCCCCAGACGCTCGACGTAGATCGGGCGCCCTTCCTGCGAGCATAACGACGGCGGCGGTGAGGTAGCGGCGCCGGGGGCGGGGCGGGCGCGCAGGGGATATCCAGCGACACAGCATGGCGCAGACGATGGAGATGGATGGGAATAGAGCGTGAGCGGGGACGCGATGGGGGAGCGATGAGGAACGGACGGACCTTGTCGGTTTTGTGGTAGTACTGGGGGTAGTACTTGTCCACCTCCTCCTTCTCCGGGAAGTCAAAGGTGCTGAGGGAAAGCTCCGCAGTTAGCGTCGCCCAGCCCGGCGCCACGGAGGGACAGGCGCAGGTAATAGACTCACGTCAAAATGTCGTCGACGCCGAACTCCTTCCTCCATTGCTCGCACGAGATGATCATGACCTTGGCCTTCTCCACGTCGAACTTGCGCGCACGCAGGAACCTAGCGCACGGCCACGGATACCGGCGTCAGCACACTACTCATAGGTGCTAGGACACACCGTCCGGGGACGCGCTGCAGTTCCCGAAGGTGGCTACTGCGCGCCCCACAGACGATGAGGCACACTGACACTGACCTGAGGAGAGTCGCATCGTCATGGCGCTCTGGAACGAAAATGCCTCCGTCCTGAAGCTCCTTCTTGAGCTTCTCGAGTGCATGCTGCTGAGGAACGGTGAGGTTGCCCAGGCGGCCGGGAGGAGGCTTGTAGTTGGGGTCCGTGACGCCCTCGGGCAGGGGGCTTGCGCTCGCCTGGTTGGTGCTCATGGTGTATGTGATTAGCTGTCCTGGGCCGTCGGGAGTGCTCTATGGAGTTGTCGTTCTAGACGGAGGCGTGTAGGGTATCGATGGAAAGATGGACGTGGGTGTTTGGTGAGAGTCGGGGGCAGATGGGTGGAGATACAGAGGATGAGGACAAGGATGATGAGGTCGGAGAGGAACCGTATATGGAAATGATCGTCTACATTTAGCCCTTCAGGCGCCCTGGCCTGCTCCTCCTGCGCCACGACCATCACCTGCCCTGCCACTCTGGTGCTGCATTAATGTTACAGCGCGCGATAGATGTAGCGCATGAGATGGTACTGCTACAAACACATGTGGATTACAGATGTACAGAGCCCGGGATCGCAAGTTGAGTCGCGACATGCACCGGGCTCATCTACTCGGGGGATGGTTGAGTACACTATCAGTGCGTACAATAGCCGGCGTAGCGGGCGCGCGTAAAGTACTGTGAGAATCGGCACGCCCATAGGGGGTCGCCAGCTAGTCGTTGTGAGGGTTCAGCGTGAGGGCCGAAGGGGGAGGGGGTTTTGCCTGTTGAAATGGTGTGCTAGTGGGGGATGGGGGAGGGTTCGTGGCATGTAACTGATGCGTGCAGGTTGAAATGCAGTGGTTGCGAGCGGTGAATGAGCGGCAGAGATTGTGAGATGTACATACGAGCAGCTTCAATCCGATATTACCCAAACGTCAAGATTCAGCAAAGGAGGCGGGGGACAGCAGGGACGACGGCGAGACCGACAGGAGCCAGCACCAGTGCTTCAAACGATGTCCCAGAGGTCCTCAAGTGCGCAACAGAACTGCACAGCACATCAATAACCCATATCGCGTCTCTAACCGGAGGTTACTTACCTTGCCACACGCGACCGATGCGCTCAACGGGAACTGACTGATTCCTATCTTCTCGTCGACGATGCCGTCCGCAAAGTCGTCCTTCCCGCGAGCCATGGCACCCACGAACACGGCGATGTGGTGTGTTTCCGGCAGCGTGGGGAGATACTTCGACAACTTCACCACTGGTGCATCTCCAGACAAAGCTGTAGATCATGTTCACGTAAGTATGGCGACGAACGTGCCAGACGCAGGTACGTACTGAGCTTTATCGTGTTTGCAGGAAGGTGGTCGGTCACCGGGTTCTAATACGTATAAGATGTGATATTATCGCGATCGTACAAGCAGGGCGTGCGGCAGATGGACGTACCTTGATGACCTTGAGAAGTTTTTCCGGCCCGTTGACACCACGGATCGAGAGCTTGTGCAGCAATTGCACTGATAGCTGCCAGTCAGCACCCAATGGGAAAAAAGTGTGCAAGCCATGCGACGCACCCATCAAGCCGCTGAACCGCTTGAACGTCCGCGGAATCCTCACATGAGGGTTGACCTCGATGAGAACGCCCCTTGCGGTGTGGATGTAGACTTGCAGCAGGCCCGCCTTGTTGAGCGGCGAATCGAGCAGCGTCAACAAGCACTACCCACGCGCGCAACACACGGTCAGAAAAACCTGTCCCCGCACGCAAAAACAGCCAGTAAAACGCACCTGATGAGTGATGTCCGGCCTCGCGTCCGCGATGTCCCTCCCCGTCTTGGCCAAGATGCCCTGGTGATCGTCGCAGTTGAGGAGGGCGTACTTGACGTCTCCCTCGCGTCCGTTCTTGGCCCTGCCCGCTGTGCTGACCCGGTACGCCTCCAGACACGCCTGCTCCAAGATAACGTACAGCTTGCGCTGGGTCGAGGCCGGGCCGCTCTTGGCGACGTGCGCCTGGACGGGGAGCATGAGCGGGTTGGCCTGCTGCATAAGCGGGTTGTTGCTCGTCTGCTGCTGCTGCATTTTTCTAGCCTTCGAAGAAGACGGGAGCGGGCGGGTCGGCCTCTCGTTTACTTTTGAGTCTGCGAGGACGGCGGAGTTGTGTAGGGAAGCGGTGGTGGCAGCGGTAGGAGAGTGAGATGCAGAAAAACGGTCGATCTGCATGACATCTGCACCGGTCGAGTCGCCATCGGCTTCCTTTTCGGACTCCTCCCCGCTCGAGTCCGAGGAGGACTCTTCGACGTGGTCAGCGTCGCGCTTGGCCCGCTCGCGGCGGTCGTTGGGGGGCGTAGACTTGGGGCGGGCGGGGACGTCTGCGTCGAGGGTTGCGCGCTGCTCGACGGGCGAGACGACGGGGCGAGTGATGTTGCCAGAATGGCGGCGGCGGCGGGGCACGGGGGACGCGGGGGACATTGCAGACGTCGAGAGAGATATGAACAGGAAGGACAGTAAGGAGAGACGGGGGCCGGGAGCGGGGGAGGGCGGGCGAGGGAAAGGAGACGATGGGGGCGGATTGGCAAGGAGCGACGGATGGGGACGCTGAGTCGTACGTACGTACAGGATGCACTCACGCTCACGCTCGACTGAATGATACGGCTAATGTTCACATCTTATGTGCTGCTTTCTTGCGAGGAGCCCTCAAACTCGCCATCGCATGCATGCACCCATCCAGCGTCCAGCAGGCCTCGGCAACGATGTCTACTCGTTGTGCCCATCGGACCTCGACTCCGAACGACGAGCTGCCCCGCCTGACCACATGAGCACTACCACACTTGTTTCTCCTACTATTCGGCCTATAGCTAAGCTACACATGCGTACGAGCAGCACGTTCCTCTTCGTTCGACCCAAGTCGGCCTCCCTGTTTACTTATAGGCAGTCGATGCCGCGAAACGCACGCTATCGTACACGGCTTCCATAGCATGATAACCAAGGGCTCCCAAACGTTCTGTCAAATCTGTCGCTTCCTCGGCCGAATTCACCGCTGTTCGCGCTGCGTGCTACCCGGAGCGCACTCGGCGTTCATGAGCAATACCTGTCGCCCATCCTCTCGTAAGCGCGAGCGGGAGATATCAGTATGTGTTCAGCCTACCTCCTTTCGCCAAAGTCGCCCAAGCCAGGGATAATGTACGCCTTCTCGTTCAAGCCCTGGTCAATCCAGCCGGTGATCTGCGCGCCATCCCCCCGTGCTCAGCATCTCACAGACGACGACACGGTGTGGCAAGCACGACTTACCACTCTCGTCTGCGGGAATTTTGCACAAAAGTTCTTGAGACCCTCGGGCGACGCGATCTGCAGGCCGTCAGCCAAACATGTCTTGGCCGCAGGCGAGCGAGCAACAAGCGGCGCTTCCATCGCAGCCCTCCGTCCAACGCCTCACGTACCAAATTCACGAATATGATTCGGTCCTCGGGGACGTTGTGCTCCTTCAGCACCTCGACCGCCTTGATCGCCGACCCCCCCGTCGCTGACGAGATTGTCCGCTGTCAGAATTCGCACACGCGAGCGGCGGCACCAGCATCACTCACCGAGCATGGGATCGAGTAGCAGAACATATCGCTTCTCGATGTCTTGCGGCAGCTGCTCATGTGTCCGCGTTCACTGCCGGGCGCCGATACATGTGTGCGATGCGCACCTTTGAGTAGAACAGCTTCGGCTGCGCGGTTTCCTCGTCCTATCCGCTTCGCTTGAGCAGGGGTACATGGCACTTGCGAGACAGCAGCGAGAGGGGACGTACGCGCTGGATGAGAATCTTCCCAATCCGGACGCTCCTGCACACCTCCCTCAGCCCCGCCTCCATCGCCTGCAGCGCACGTCGTGATCAGTCACTGTCGCATGGATTCCTTCTCAACCCACCTCTCCCGCTCGCAGAATCGACACTCCGCAAATCTTGCCCTCGAAGCCGACGCCCTCATACGTCGCGCCCTGTAGCAGTTGAGTACGCGCCTCCGCACTTGGCCCAAACATCACGGAGCACGTACCGTCGGGGTGACGACCGTCTTGGGCACCACAGGAAGGTGGTTGAGCCCCTCTTCGACGAGGAGCCTGATGATGCGGTCAGAGTAGAACAGGAAGTCGCCCCTGCTGGTCTCCTTATCCCTGATGATCGTGTACAGCGCCTCCAGCTGCGCCGTCTGCGGCAGCGTGAATACCGACGGCGGTAGCGAGGCGGGCGTCGCCTGGGAGGACGGCGAGTTCTGGACGACCATAGCGCTTCAGTGTCCGGCTTCGGTGTTCAAAGTGTGGAGGCGCAGCGGAAGTTGGGGTGGAGACTTGAGCGAGATGGTGAGATGAAGCACTGAAGAGCGTTATCGATACAGCGAGCAAGAAAGGATCAGGCGGAGGCCAGGAAGATGTAGGACAGGAGGGACACCGCGGCGGTCGATCTTATAGACGAGTCCGACTAGCCGCGCGCCGATCGTAAAGATATCGCTCGCTGCACACCCCGCCCACGCTTGCGACTGCTGCCAGTCAACGTGTGCGGCGCGTGCAGCTTGGGCGGTGACTAGGTCTACTCGCTCACTTTATCGAGGGCCAGCGTGAGGAGCGATACCATTGACGAGGTCATCTCAACATACAACACCTCTCAGGCAGCGACCGACATGCCTTATCAGTCCTGTGTTATCTTATCGTCAACCTAGCAGAGGGTGCCGGTGAACGCTGCCTTGGAGCGTAGCGACGAAACCATTGAGACCGTTGGGTGCCGTTGCCACATTCGGTCTCAGAGAGCCTACTTATCTCAACAGATTCCACCGCCATTATCGGCGCACTTGTCTCACCAGATGGGAATCTATTTGGAGGTATTCACAGCACTAGATGAGAAGGCTCTGCGTTGGTTGGCTGAGCCCGTGAGATACGGATCTGTGCTGATGCTCGCGAGTTCATTAATTCAAGAACATGGCGATCGAATTGTCCTGCGTTCTTGCCTTCTCCTTCTCATTTCATAGCGTTTGGCCTGAACTCATCCTTCTCCCTCGGTCGCATGTCACCCCGCGCCCGAATCAAAGCCTCCTTCAGCCCAGCCTCTCCCCAACCATGCCACAATCCCTGATTGCCAAAACCAGGCCTCGGCAGAGACGCATCAACTCGAGTTTCGGACGCTTTCTGCCGCACTCCACCGGCACCCGCACAAGAATCCCTCTTGGCCTCATGCAGTCACCAGGAGGCCACACAGGTGCGTCACATCGCGCAGTAACAGCGCGTCGCGAAGCACCAAGTGACCCACTCCACGCTTCTCAGGCCAGACTGCATGTCGAATTCTATGATGCACCCCTGCGCATTCTTATCTCCCCCCGGCACTACTTACATAGCTATCATTAGACGCATCTTCGGCGTAGGAGCGGCCCCTCTTGCCCGCTTGTTTTTCGATATGAACATGTGCAACCAGCTTTGAGCTGTCGTGTCCCGCCGCCTTCACATCCCTCGTCCCGGCTAGGCAGACGCCCCCTCCGACGACCATGTCCTCCGGCTCTCGAGAAGACGTCGCCGCCCCCTCCCCTTTCGCCGACCCCTCCCAGGTTATCGACGTCCCTCCTCCGGCGACCACTGTCCATGATGCTCCTGAAACGCCAGGTCCCGACACCCCGTTGAACCAGCCAGGGAACTTGGATCCCCCGACCCCGATGGTGAACCGGAACTCCTTTGCGGCGACGCTCACCGATACAGGTGTGCGCAACTCGTATGTGGTCGCGTCCCCGTCTCCGTCATCGTCGCGTCCCATGCTCTTCGATCACACGAAGCTCGAGGACTCCGAGGGACCAGCTGGGGAAGCCGCGCTTGCTTACAAGGAGTCACGCGATGTCCAGGGGGCGCGTCCCACCTCGCGGCGGAGACGTCTCTACATCTGGCTAGGTGTCGGTATCGCCGCGATCGTTATCATCGTCCTCGCCGTGGTTCTTCCGGTGGTCTTGACGAAAAGTCACTCCGGGCACTCCGGGAACAAGTCGGGTGGCAGCTCAGGTTCGAATCCCGAGTCGCCTACCGGCGCCGTGACGGGTGGGGACGGCTCGACGGTGGTCATGTCCGACGGCACGTCGTTCACGTACACGAACAAGTTCGGCGGCTTCTGTGCGTCCCAGGATCTTCCCACCTCGCTCTCACGCGCCCGACACGCTGACATCATACTTTACGCACCTCTTCTACTTTTATCATCCAGGGGTCGACGATCCGAAGGACCCGTTCAACAACAGCGCGCGCGCGCAGTCGTTCACCAAGTCGCTCGCCGAGCCGTGGGACTACTCCACCGACCAAATCCGGGGTGTGAACCTCGGCGGCTGGCTCGTTCTCGAGCCCTTTATCGTGCCCTCCCTGTTCGAGAAGTACCAGAATGTGACGCCGACCCCCGCGCTTCCTACCGGGCAGGCCGTCGACGAATGGAGTTTGAGCGTTGCGATGCTCAACGACACGACCGAGGGCGGTGGGATCGGTCAGATCGAGGACCACTATAAGACGTTCATTGTGAGTGCCTTTCCGTGTCCGACGCTTATCTACGCAGGCTCACGTTGGCCTGGTCACACAGACTGAGCAAGATTTTGCCGCGATCGCAGGCGCCGGTCTCAACTGGGTCCGTCTCCCCGTGCCTTACTGGGCCATCGAGACCTGGCCGGGCGAACCGTTCCTCGCCAACAAGGCATGGGATTACGTTCTCCTCGCGATCCAGTGGGCGCGCAAGTACGGCCTGCGTATGTACTTGGAGCTGCACACCGTACCTGGCTCGCAGAACGGCTACAACCATTCTGGCCGCCTCGGTCCCATCAACTTCCTGAACGGGTACATGGGCATCGCGAACGCTCAGCGGACCATGGACTACGTCCGCTTCCTCACGGAGTTCTTCAGCCAGGAAGGATACTCTGATGTCGTACAGATCTTTGGGCCGATCAATGAACCGCTTCTGGGAATCATCGGTCGCGACCAGTTGACGCGGTTGTAAGTCTGTTCCCTGCGATTCAAGACAGGTCAGGGAAGGGCCGATCTCACGCGCCTTGCAGCTACCTGCAGGCACATGATATCATCCGCAATATCACCGGCATCGGCAAGGGTCCGTACATTGCCATACATGACGGTTTCCAGTCGGATGCCTCGTGGAAGGACTTCCTCCCTGGGTCGGACGTGGGTGCTTCCATTCGCGACACTACGTTTATGATATTGATATCTCGTTTTGGTAGCGTATCATGCTCGATACGCATCCGTACGTCGCGTTCGGTGGCGATTTCAATCACCCCCTCGATTACTGGCCCCAGGTCGGCTGCGTCGCTTACACGAACAACCAGTCCCAGTCCGACTTCGGCATCACGATTTCCGGGGAGTTCAGCGGTGCGATCAATAACTGTGGCAAATGGGTCCTCAACGTCGGTCAGAACTCTACGCTCACCGACTGCCCCACGTGGGATGACTGGCAAACCTGGACTGACGACATGAAGACCGGCATTAAGAACTTTGTCATGTCTCAGATGAATTCTATGGCCCTACCAGGCTACTTCTACTGGACGTGGAAGGTCGGCAACTCCTCCGTTACTGGCAAAGTCGAAGCGCCTTTCTGGTCTTACTCACTTGGCCTGCAAAATGGTGAGTGACCTGTTGAGCCGATCTCCACCGGTATTCTAAACCTGCCTCTCAGGCTGGATCCCGGACGACCCTCGCTCGGCCCTCGGACTATGCGTTGCCGATGGGTTCCCTCAAAACGTCCCTTGGGACGGCCAGTACCAACCCTGGCAAACCGGAGGGTCGGGTGCAGGCACGATCGCCGCCACCGCTCTCGCGTCATTCTCCCAATACCCCCCGCCTGCGATATCCAACGTCAACGGCGCGGACCCTGCTCAATTACCCATGTACACGCCCACGAACGCGCCCATCACCCTCCCGCCCCCTACGTTCACCGGGGCCTCCGTTACGGCGGGCGACGGCTGGGCGGACCCGCAAGATACCAGCTCGAAGATGACCGAGATCGCGGGTTGTGTATATCCCAACGTTTGGGGCCCCGCACCCGATTCAACACAGGTGGTTTGCGGCGGCTCAACGGTCGCCGTGCCTGCAGGCACCGCTCCGGCTGCTGCTACGACCACGTCTGCTCCCGCTGCGGCTACTACGGCCCCTGCGTGAAAGAGCATAGAGACTATTCACTACTGTTTCCCGAAGACTTGATGAAACCAGCCAAAAACATCCTGGACCGATCTCGCTCCTCTCGGACATAGATACGAATTCTACGACATGGACTTGAACATCGCGGATGCGACGTGATTTTATGCATACTTAAATACGATTCGACACGCAATCGCACGATTGTATCTATACCGAACGCTTTATATCGTCGATACTACTTTGAGTCTACATGTACCAGTCCCGCGCCTTGTCTCCTGCTCTCGTTGCACATAACATGACTCCCGTACCGTGTATTCGCGTTGTTGCTCCAGCAGTTACACTTCACCTCCACAGCCTGCGATTGAATTCGCTCCAGTGGCCACGACATGCGCTACGTCCGTTAACTTATCATGACTTCGCAACAGGGTACACGTTGAGCCGGGGCAGCAAGGTAACCGGTGCATGCTTCCCATTGGCATTTGAACCCTGTGTGTGTAGCTAGTCAGGCATCTGGCTAGACTCGGTCGGCATATTAGCACGAATCCGACGGACTGTCTCGTCCCGACTCAAGGCTAGATCTCACCTTGACAAAATAGCTAGTGCCAATTCGTTCTAGATGAGGTGTCTCCAACCTAGATCTCGTGAACCTAAGTCGAAGTGATCCCTGGCCACGGGAAGTGGCCAGGTAGGCTGTAGGCCGATATATGCCACTCCGTGTGGGGTTGCGGTTCGTTTTCCAGGTGCACAAGTGCAGCTAGGCGAGTCTCACAGGATCGCAGGCACTCCTCAGCTAGTCAGGAAGAGCGGGCTGAGGCCTGGAGGGCGAAGCCCGACCGCAGCCCGCAACAAACCCCATTGAGAAAGTTGCAGTACTATAGTGTCCTGCCCGAGATCCACGTAGTCCAAACTCGACAACGAAGGTGCTCCAGAGGTTGAGTTCTCCTATTTATGACGCATCTGCTTCTCCCAGCTGCCAGGCCGGTGAGGTTCCCTCAGCATCTGCGTGTAAATGTCCTCAGCGCTGCCACTATGATATTGACAACACGATTGGCACCACTCACAAGGCGGATGGGAACCGGTGCACCATCCCAAGTTGGATTGTCTACTCCGACGAGCTTCTCTGCGACAAGCTCAAACCCGACGAACTCGTAAAACCTGTAAGCATCCGTTGTGATCAAGGTCACCGCGAGGCCTTGTCCATCTGCCTGCATCACGACGATAGAAATGATCAATACCATTGTTCTCCTGCGGTCCGTTTACACTACTCACAATGTCGGTGACCACTTTCACCAATGCTGTGCCGTAACCAAGGCCTTGCTTCTCCGGCGAAGTACCAAGGTGTGTGATCTCAATCATGTCTGCGTATCGATCGCCAAGGTTGTCCTTCACCAAGGTGTCGATGGCACTGCGGACCTCCTTTGATCGCTGAAGACATGGTCAACTGATCATGGTTAATCGAGTCATGTAAAGAAATGTCCACCTTGATGGATTCCTTGGGCTGCGTCTTGCGCAGCAGGCTGGGTATCAGTGAAGGTAGCTTGCTATCCTTGTCCCCGGGCAGGCGACTGTGATTGAGATCAGGAGGGCGAATACCTAGAGATGAGCCATTCCTGCTGCGCTCGACGTACAAGGAGCATATCGCATCGCCGTGGTCAATTGTGAGGTCTCGACGCTGGCGGATCGCTTGGATGTGTACAATTGTCCCCCCGATATATTCCCGGAGATTATAGACAGTGGGTGAGAAGTCGCTCGCCTACACGTGCCAGTAAGCGTCTGTCCACTCAAATGTTCATCTGTGTTACTCGAGACTCACCCTGATATACCGGGTTAGAGAATCATTGCGCATTGCATCAATACCGGTCTTGACAGCTCTAGGCACCTCAGCTAGTCCAGACGCATGTCAGAATGTTCCTATATAGCTGGAGGGGAGAACACTGCCACTTACAGTATTGCAGGGGCCTGATATTGATGCTGCCCAAGTGAACCTGAGCCACATACTGCTTTTCATGCTCGCCCAGCAGAGGCTGTTCCTCAAGAAGTACTTCGGAGGATGCCATCCCCTTTGTTAGAGGGAGCTCTCGATGGCGAACGATAAAAACTGAACTCGTAAGGACTGCGGCTGCGGCCCGCGCAGCCGCAGTCACACAGCCTCCACGATCATGAGCTGGAGCGTCCGACTCACAAATAGGACCAATTGACTGGGTTACTGCATAGTGTCCCCTTAGAAATAGGCTGTTCGCCTGGCTATCCTAGGTTCAAGTCTTCTCATACAAGCTGATAAGAGCGTGCCAGATTGTCTGAGTGGCTGGTAGGGGTTGTCTGGGAGAGGCGTCCGAGCTTGCAAGTCGATAGCCATCAATCAGACAGGAAGCCAATCAACGGGAATAGCGGTGAAGGTGGAAGGAGGAAGTGCAAGTGCAAGTGTTGAAGTGGCAATGTTCGAGGCAGGTTTGCTGGACCTCTCTGACTCTCCTTCGTGTTCGCCACGGTAACCCCTTGCTCTAGGCTCCGTCCCACGCGCTGCTTCGAGTTGAAGGGAACTATCAGCGAGGGTGGTTCAAGTTGTATCTCCAATTGCAAAAGAGCGGTCGCATGTCCAGTCCAATGGGCGTATCATGTGTTATTTTTTCTGAACATCTCCTTGCGACGGAGCCTGCCCGATGGCGCTACCCTACAATATAGAAGTACTTGTTCTATTTCGCCTTACACTGCGCCTTATGCCTCGGCCAGTCTTTCTTCTGACACGCCGTCGAGCAGTACCTGACCCTCTGGCAGCCTTTGCAAGTCATCAACTTCGGCTTCCCTTTCCCTCTGCACACCGAGCACTTGTGTAACGTCGGGTCCCGTCCAACGGACTCCAGATACGACACCGCAAAGAGCGGCGATAGCGCAAGCCGGGTGACGTACGGCGCCAACCGCCGCCACTCTTTGACCTTTTCGAGCCCGCCAACGTCCTGACCCCGCCCACAGCTGCACAGAGGATCTTTCTCCATCTCCAGCGTGAGCGGAACCTCCTGTTTCTTGAGGTACTCGCACGTGTCGACATGCTCCCACGTGCGACAGCGCTCGACGAACGCGGGGATGAGCTGCTTCCACGCCTCCATCTCTCCTGCAAAGACCCTTACGTTGACCATATCTGGCCCATAGACGAGCTCCCCGAAAAAGCTGACGATCTCCGATAACAGGTCGGGCGTGAGGGGGAGGACATATCCGTCGCACACCATGGTGTGGCAGTGAAGGTCATACCGGATATCGCTGATGAAGAGGACGGTGTCGCAATTGTTTGTCACCTCATCGCGGAGAGCAAAAACCCGCTGCGACCGGCCGCCTTGGATACCAGCAGCGCGGACAAAGATGGAGTGGAGGCTGTCCTTGACGAAGAGCAGCGCATCGGACTTCTGCTTCTTGCGCATGGAGCGCTCGCGAGTGGAGAGCATGGACCCGACGTGTGGGTTGAGCCACCCATCGAGCTGGGAACCTGCGAGATCCAGCACGGGAAGAGTATCGAGAGCGAGGCAGTGGACGCTCCAGGGGGAGAGCGCTTTGCCGCTTCCGATGACAGGGTATGGGTTCAGCTTCATCCCGTCTGGCTTCAGGAACGGTCCTGAGGGTGGGACGACCACCTATCGATTGTTGGATAGGTCAGCGCATATTTGAGTCCGTATCATCCCGGCCACGCACCTCAATGTACCGCGACTTCCGCGCTAGTCGAAGTCGGTTCTGGCTGCCTATGACGGGGAAGGGGAAGACAACATCTTGAGAACGTCCCGCAATGGTAAGTCGCATCAGGCACGGAGACACTTGCTCCACTACAGGCATGGCACCGGCGCTGAACTCGCGTATGACATCGGAGTCCTCTAGGTCTATCCTAGCCATCAACGCGCTCACGAGCTCACATTGCTCGTCCAACTCCACGAACGCTCTGCCTTGTCTCCCGATCTGCGCACGGAGCGTAGAATTGGGTGAGATAGCCGGACCTGGGGGAGACTCGATGTCTCGTTGGGGGATCGGTTGTTCTGGGAGAACGTGGACATGCTCTTCGTCCATAAGACTAGCGCTGAAGATATCGAGGTGTAAGCCCATCTTGGCGTGCAGCTGCGTCGTCGCCATCGTGCTCCGGACGCACATGCGAACATTCAGCTGCTCTGGTGGCTCTAGATCAATTAGCAAGAACGAAGGCATAACCCACGACGCGACGAGCGGCATAGTCCCGTTTCTTCCTTCGGGGTCCTCCTCGAAGAGGACGCGAGGGCTTCTCTTGGAGCCCGAGGCGATGGCTCGGCCGTATGCGACATGGATGGCGGCGAAAATATTGTGGGTCATGATGCCCAGGACGTCGCAGTTGATTAGCGGCGTGCCTGTGTGGGTCTCCTCCAGGATGCTTTCGAAGTTCGTAATCTTCTCCCTAGGGATAGAGAGGACAATGCGCACGACAGGCGGGACAACGTCCCAGTCCCGAAATCGTCCGGCCCTCGTGACCGAGCCGAATCTGTAGTGCGTCACGGAGTACACTCCTTGACGGTATAGTTGCGCTTGGAGATCGTTGCGGTTGACGGTATTCATGGGCATCGTGACATCGGTGAGCTCGAGATCCATGAAGCGATCCATCACTTCTAGCCACTGCTCGTGGGGGACCCTGAGTCTCTCACGGACAAGCTTGAGAAAGAGGACGAAGCCTTCGCGCATGTAGTGGATCATGTTCGCAGAAGCGACAGCGCGAAGCATGTTCTGCTGGTTCTCTCGCCAGAACGTCGTCGAGTCCTCTTGCTCAAAGAGAGCGTGGTAGATGTCGAAGAGGAGCGTTCCGAGCTGACGAGGTTCAAGCTGAGGAGGCGATTGAGGGCGAGCGTCGTGGAGGGTCACGATGCTGTCACAGGAAGTCGGGGATCTCCATGTGGTCACCTGGTGAAATTGCGACTGCTTCATCTGGTTGGTGTCCTTGTTCGAAATGAGCTTATGCAACAAGAGTTCGTGGGTGTTGGATCGTGTGGTGTAGCCTGCGAGGTAGTCGACGGGACATATATTGAGTAGGAGACCGACTGTGCCGATGTCAGCGTACAAGAGATCCGCGAATTCCTTTGTCGCGTCGAGGCCATGGAAGAGCAAGGACTCAGTATAGAGGACGCTCCACAATGTTGAGTGGAGCAACGGCAAGGCTGCGATGAGGACGTTGAGTAGACCGATATGGTCTATGAGGTTGGACGTCTCGATGACATTGAATGAGGTCGGGGCATGATCCTCGACGTACTCTTGTCTAGCCAGATGAAGAAGCTGGGTACGAAATTGTGCCACCGGGATGCCAATATTCAGCGTGCCCGTCGTCCCGAACGCCCGGAGGGCGCGACAAGCAGCGGTAACTTCCGCTAGGAAAAATCGTACTCGAGGTGCTGTGGAGGGAATGGAGATGACCGCGTTGAATGCGGCGCACCAGTCGGAGAACTGTTCTTTGGCGACTCTAACCATGTCAGAAGCGGAAACGGACACCTTCGCATTGCCGTACAGGGCGGCGTAGTGAAACGTCGTCAGAGGATCGGACCCGTAGTGTACGCCGCATCCCTCTCCGGTAAGACAGTAGGCGAAAGTAGGATTCAGCAGCTTCGCGCCCGCTATGTCCTTAGCTTGGAAGAACGTCGTCCCAGTCTTCCAGTAGTTGAGTGCCTGTGTTCCGCCGGAGTCCCAGGCCCTGAAGATGAGCGGGCCGGCCGAGCGTGCTGAGGTCATGGGTGTCGTTTTGGAGTTACCTCGGCCTTTGAAGACTTGTGTGAACGCGTCTCGAATGGCTTTCTGACGCCGGGAAGGCAATTGAGGCATGGCGATGTAAAGAGACCAGTGGCGGCGCATTTCCACGAGGGTGAATTCGGTAGAGAATCGTAGATACTGTCCGTAAGGGGAGGCTCGCCATGCGTCCATGTTCTCTGAGAGATCGACAAGCTTCTTGCATTGTGATATCAACGCTAAATGGGAAGCGGGGTCAAGATACATATGATAGAATATGTTCCATATGGTGGTGACAGGAACTTCGTCCGCAATCAGCGACAATAAGAGGGCATTTCTGGCTAAAGTCGCAGAATCAGTTTCGAACCGTCGATGAATCCTGGATCAAGTGGATGCAACATACCCAAAACGCCCGGCTCAAAGTCGACACATGTGAAGTCCAGCTGTCGGGTGGCAGCTACTCGGCGGAGAGCTACGTCAATCCCAGTCAAATAGGAGAAACGGACGTGCAGATCACCTTGGGCAGGCTCAGAGAAAATGGTGTATAGGATATGTCGAGGGTCGCCACAACCGAGTATGAGGATATCCGCATGTTCCTCCGGAGGAAGATCGCGTGTCAAGCAGACCGCAGAGGTGTTTCCGATGGGGTAGAAGAAATATTTGCCAGGCCAGAAAAATGGGTGAGCCATGGAGAGAGTGGAGGATGGTGTCCATGAAAGCACACGCTAGTAAGCCACTGCAATCGAAACCTTACCTAGCCGCCTTACCGCAGCATAGTTCCGTCAGGGACTTCCCGGACCATGTGCCGACCTGTTACATATCACAGAAGCTTCCTTTTGAGCCTCATATCCGTCCTGCTTTAAGTACAGTATGATACTGGAGGGGAGGAGGGGAGGATGCTTGTTAGATGAAGACTCACCGACACATGCAGCGGAATTGATATCCTTGGGACCAACTCTGAACGAAGACTTGTTACCAAAAACCCGTGAATGCGAGTTTGTTAGCCAGACTATACTGCAATGATGATTATCGCTGTCGCCGTGCTACTGCTTGTGATTGAACTAGCTGGGACGACCGACGAAGTGCTGGTACTTGCGGGTATTTAGCAAACAGCTGGCAGTGGCACCTGGCAAAGCCGCCGGGTAGTAGCGCTCTTCGGCTGACTCGGGCCGGCTTGAAGCACTCACAGATGTTTATCGCTACGTGCAGGTCGGGTCATCCGCCTCGCATACGCATCTACTACAAATGCTACAAGTATATATACACTTGATGCTGCTTCCCTCGTTACATCCTAGCCAATGGGTTTACTTCGAGCTACCGCTAGTCTTTTTCGCTTCTAGGTACGCCTCCCAGCCTACCTCCGCGATTTTGTCGACCTTGCCGAGGACCTCCGTCTCTAGTCCTACGAGGTACTCGTCCATCGCAGTGACAAGGTGAGGCTGGCCAGTAGATAATGTGCGAACGGCAAGCAAGCCCGCGTTCGTGCCATTGTTGATCGCCACAGTGGCAACGGGGATGCCGCGCTAGAGAAGGCACGGTCAGCGAAGAGCGGCAAAGACATCTCGGCGAAGCACGTACCGGCATTTGAACAATGCTGTGGAGAGAATCGACGCCATCTAGCGAGCTGCCCTTGACGGGTACACCAATGACGGGCAGAGCAGTCATCGCTGCTACCATCCCAGGCAAATGCGCTGCTCCGCCTGCTCCAGCGATGATCACCCTCAGCCCCCGGGCAGCCGCCGACCGCGAGTATTCAACAAGTCTGTCCGGCGTGCGGTGTGCGGACACAATGGTGAGTTCGTACGGAATCTCGAAGCGGGTGAGGATCTCCGCCGCCGGAAGCATCACTGGGAGGTCGGAGTCGGAGCCCATGATGACACCGACGAGAGGCTGCCTATGCGAGAACCCATAGGCGGGGAAGAGAGGGGCGTACAAATCCAGTTCGCGTGGATCGTGGCCGCCTGGGAGTTTGGCGAGCAAGGGCCGGAGACGGGTGCTAAGCTGGGCGTCTGAGTCGGCAACGATGGTGACGTGGCCCATCTTGCGACCCTTGCGGCTCTCTGTCTTGCCGTAAAGGTGCACACGAGCCCCGGGTACGGTTAATGCGAAGTTGGCGAAGGACGTGATCTCGGAGAAGGAGGAAGAGGCGCCGAGGATATTGAGCATACATGCGGAAGGGACTTTCAGGGCGGGGGAGCCAAGCGGGAGGTCGAGGATGGCGCGGAGGTGGTTCTCATACTGCGAAGTTTCGCATGCTTCGATGGTGTAGTGGCCGGAATTGTGTGGTCGTGGCGCTATTTCGTTCAGGTACACTCTCCCTACACGTAGCGATCAGTAATGCCATCAATCGCAGCAAGAATGAACGGTCACGAACCGTCAGCCAAGAGAAACATCTCGACACCGAAGACACCCGCGCCTTTAAGGGTCTTGACTGCATCCTCAGCAACAGAACGAGCACGAGCCGTTATGGCGGAGTCGCGATCGCGGAGAGGAGCAAAGACCAGATGACAGATATTTTGCTTGTGAACCGTCTCGACAGCAGGATACGAGATGACCTCTCCAGACCGAGAGCGGACAACCATAACAGCGATCTCCTTCACGAAAGGCACCCACTTCTCCGCGTATAGGGTCCTGCCGCCCAGCGCAGAGATGGCTTCCTCCGCTTGAGAACTATTGTTGAGGACAAAATTCCCTCGCCCGTCGTACGCAAGGGTCCGACTCTTCAGCATGAGAGGTAAACCGAGTTGGACAGTCGCTGCCCGGATAGACTCCACGGTTGAGTCGACCAGAGTGAACTCGCCGAGGGGGCAGCCAGCATCGCGCAAGTGCAGTTTCTGCAGGTACTTGTCCTGAATGATCTTGATCGTGAAGGGACTCGGATGCACGCCAAGCGGGACTTTGCTTTCGAGAGCCTCGAGAACGGTGACCTCGACGTGCTCGATTTCCACTGTGAGGACGTCTGCCTTCGCGGAGAGCTCTAGGATCCTGTCAGGATCCGCAAAGGAGCCATCGACGTGCGATAGCTTTGGAGAACGGGGTGCGACGACTTGTTTGGCTGGTCCGTTTTCACCGACATCGAGGATGACAACATCGATATTGAGGAGTGACGCAGCCTGAGCTAGCATACGGCCCAGTTGGCCTCCGCCTATGAGATAGACGTGTAAACTTCCGGTCGCGTGAAAGATGCAGAAACTGGAGAGGTACGGTGATGTCAGTGCAACGCTCGAACAGATAGGTGCCAAGACGACCCACTCCCACCTAGGATCCCGACAACTTTATCCATGGCCACCGAATTCTCTACTGTCAACCGGAGACCGCGTAATCCTGAGACTTTGCGAATCCTGCAAGCGAGATGATAGTCGGGCGTAAGGGATCGCCACCCGCGAAAGGAAGTCGAAAACACAAGCGCCCGAGATCAAACTTCTGACCGCCGTGCAATGCATTCTCTCTATCGTTGGCAACGACGCCGGCCTCTCATCGTCTTTTCCACTTGACTGATGGCTCCAGCACCTGCGAAACCTCCCGCCGCTAGGAAACGGATGAGGAAAAGGAAGCGTCGTGCCGTATCGTCCTCCGAGTCGTCTTCCTCCGATGATTCTTCTTCCGATTCCGAGGCACCCCAACAGGCCGTCATCCGAGTGTCAGTGAAAGGCACGAAGAAACCCGAGCCAGAGCCAAGCGATCCTTCGTCTTCCTCTTCAGACTCTGATACAGAGGACGACTCTGACGTCGAGCCCGCGCCAGAGCTCTCCCCCGAAGGCGTCTCCGAAGCGGCACCACAAAAACCTGCTCGGCGTTCACTGTCTCCTACTCCGCCGCCATCTTCTATCCCCCCATTCTTACCTCCGAAGAGCGCAGCAGAGGATAGGCAGGATGAGCAGGTTCTGAAGGAGCGTTTCAGGAAGTTTTGGATGGCGTCTGTAGCTGATGCGTTCAAGGATGATCTTGAGGAGATACGCAAAGTGTGTACACTATCCCCATTACATCTCCTACTGCTCCTCATTCCTTGCTTCCAGGAACCAAACTTGACGGCATCACGATTAGCTATGCTCATCGACTCCTTAGCCGGCGGGGGTGATGTCTTCACGTCCTCGCGCGTAGGACCGGACAGTAGCATGACTGAGATGGAGATTGTACTGGAGCACAATACATGATCTATCGCTACATCGTATGGTATCTGGACTCAGGTATGCTACGCTTCTACCGCAAGGTTCGTCAGCGTCTCTATCCTCGCCCACTCGCCAACCCGAGTCCTCTCGGCACCTGCGATGGATCGCCATATAAGGAGCCTGCTGGACAATCCATCCCACTCGGCCGTTCTGTTCGGAAGCGCCATCGAGACCCTCCACAAAGCTTCAACGCAGTCGCCCCATAGCTCAATAGACACGGCAGGAGGGCTGTCGAAGAGCTGTTGTGAGCGGTGGAGTGACATGGAGGTCACTCCGTCTTCAGGCACGAGTGGCGGAGCGAGAGTCCCCGAGGTCGGGACCGCAACATCGGCTTCCATTACTTCAAGGAAGGAAAGGCTTTGTCGCAACAGTGTGGGAATGTGAGAGAGGGAGGAGCCAGGCAGGAGGGAAAGTCGAAGTAAGACGGGAAACGCAACGATGAAGACACCTTGCGTGCACGCTTTAACGGAGATTAGCCTTGGTCCTGCATGGCGGAAGTGATGGCTGAACTCACCAGGATGACGAAAGACAGTTCGCAGGCAACGGCCTAACACCGCGCGCCACTCGCCATTAGTTGCCGCTTCCATCTTGCCCGCGTCGACAACAGCGAGGATGTTTTCCAGAATCCGGGCCCATGCGATTGCTTCCTCGCCACGCATGGTCTGAAGTTGCATCTCGATCCAAGCCAAGAGCGCATGCCTGAGGATCAGCGACGTCGTCGCGCGGGCATTGCAAGTGACGTTAACCAGGACCTGAGGGGACAGTCAGATTACAAGCGCATGTAAGGTAGTGAAGGAAGGACGTACCTCGAGAACGCCGCGACGTAACATTCGGTCGCGCTCTTCGCTCTGGAACAGACTTGCAAGCAGATCCCATGTATGGCGCCTCTTCATAATCCGCCATTCCTCACTGCTGACGATGCCGTCGCTGAGGAACCTCACTATCCAGGCGCGCTCTTTCTTCCATTCGTCTGAGGAACTGTACAGCATGCCATAGAGCATTGGGACGTCGGTCGGGTCGAGCATCGGACGCTGCAGCAGGAAGCGCGCGGTGAGCGGATATATGAAATTGGAGGGGTAAAAGATGCCACGAAAGGCGTGCGCGAGGAGGAGGGTAGTGAAAGCCGGAATGCGCGGCACTTTCTCAGTGGGTATAGATGGGTGCAGGTCTTTGAGCAGGTTAAATATGTGAAGAACATGCGGCTTCTCTTGTAGATCGGCGGCCTAAAGTAATGAGTGAGCGAGATGTGAGGCGGTCTGATTGATCGCATACGCACCTCGAGAGCTTTGTATAGGGATGCCACCTGTCCCCAGGCAATCTCTCGGATTCGAGCATCCTTGGCGGATAGGGTGCGTATAACAAGGCTGACGACATTGGTACGGAAGAATTCTACCCAAGCCAAGGCACTGTTGGGTGCTTCTTCTGTCTGCGATAGCAGCAGCAGGATGAATACAGGGTCGTACAGCGAGTCGTTCGCGGATGAACACTCGGTGACTCCTGAGGCGAGTGTCCTCCAGTCGGGGAACTCGAGACATGTTCTCAGAACACGGCTGGGCTCAAGACTAAGCAGCGCCTCAAGCGCGTTACCCGAATCCACATCGGAAGTAGCGGACCATTGACTGAGCAACGAAGCAATAGATGTTCTGCGGGTGCTCTCGAAGAGCTGGAAGATCGAAAGTATCTTCAGATCTGCAGCCCCGAGTGAGCCTCCGTATAGGCGCCGCAACGGCTCGATATGGCTCGGTTGGCAAGTGTTGTTCGGATGCAAGTGGAAGAGCGTGTGCGAAAATTCGACGATGCTGTCGCGCGCAGAGTTACTGCCTGATGACGCGATGGCACCGTACTGGTAGAACCTCCCGTGCTGCACCGTAGTTTGCAGGAATCTATTGACTGTGGCTGGCTTCATAACGATAAGACATCAGCGACGGTGGACACAGTTGAGACTATCGAACCGACCTTGAGATGAGTTGATGATGCTAAAAGGCGAGCAAATTGCACGGCGTCTACGCTGGCTAGCCGGTCCTGGATAATAGCGGCGATGACGGGCTCGACGAGATGGCTCTTCAAAGGAACTTTGGCTCGAATGATTGACCCTGGAAGAGTAGCTTTGGTACAAGCGAGTCGAAGGACAGTGGATCGGAGTGAAGCGCACCTATCCTGGACAGCTTGACCTGATCGTCATCAGTTGACGACGCCTTCTCGGCGAAGCGTCGTACGGCCCACTTCAGACCGGAGTCAAGCAGCTCTTCTGTCAATGGGATGGCTTCCCGGCCGATCTCAGAAAGGAGTCCTATTCCGACGGCAAGAGGATATGGAGACAATGTGTCCACGTTCAACGACAAGAACGTCTTGCTAAGTGACTTCAAGTACTTCGATCTGTCGGAGGGAGACGACACTACGATCAAGACAACGCAATCCGCAGCCATTTCGCAAATCTGACGAGGGTGGCGGGCTTCAGCAACAACTTTCACAAGGTGGGAGAAGTGGCTCCGGGCGGCGTCTGCTTTGAATCCTTCTTGGCGAGCGGAGTCGTAGAACGCGAAGATCAGCCGAACGAGGTGGGTGGAGCTGCAGTTCTTCGACGCTGGCGATGCCAACCATTCTGATATAGCGGGCCTCACAGAACTGCTTCGGTAGAGCAGGTGGGTGGCGATGTCGATGTCGGAGTCTGACAGAGGGGCCCCGGCGAGGACTGACGAAACAGAAAGGGGAGGTGCCGGTCGGACGCGCAAGGCCCAACGCTTGCTAGCTGAAGGGATAAGCGAGGCGATGCTCCAGTCGGAGAAGGAACGATTCGGGAGGTAGCCGTCGTGGCCGAACGGGATCGACCCTCGTGTTCCAGTCGCGATGAGGGAAGTGAGGTGGGAGGATTTAGGAAGAAGCGACTGCAGACGGCATAGGAGAGGAAGTGCGTGGGTCACAACATCTAGTTCAATACTCAGAGTGTTTGAGGTAATCTCGAGGACGGCTTTGATGATGTCCTGAATGGCTACGGAGCTAGAGTGTTCGGCTCTTTCTGCCAGATAGTCTAGTAGAGCAAGCGCTTCCTGCGCGCCCATGTACTTGAACCAGAGCAAAGCAGTTGTGCGCTACAGCATGGCGGGGATGAGTTCGACCAAAGTAACCAGCGATGTCACACATACCTGCTCCTCGTCCATGTTATCCAACGACTCCCTCAAAGTCAGCACCCACCGGCCGGTCATCGTGGCGAATAGCTGTAGGATGTCCGCACCACCGACCGGGAATGCAGCTTCCAAGAGCCTTCCTAGGCCTAACGCGCAGTGAGCTAACATGCAGTCTAGCGCTCGAGTAGCCCTCACCTTCCCTGGGCTCATCTTGCAATGAGCGTGTCGTGAGCGCTTTCACGACTTCGGACTCGAAGCAGAAGAGAGCTGCAATGCGGGCATCCACGATCCTCCCAGTGTTTTGCAGACCATTGATGATGCTCCCCAGAATGAGGAGGAGGTCTCGCATGGTGGCTGCACCTATGGTGGGAGACGAAAGACGGTGCAAAACCAGGCGGACAGAACGCTTGACAGTGACCACTTCGACGTGACCTGTGAACAGACTACTGACGAGGACTGTCCGGCAAGCTTCGTTGTCTAGCAACTCGTTTCTGCAATGCAGGAACAGCGTCTCGAAACTGGCCCTACGGCATTGTCAACCTAGATGTCTATACCTCAAGGTATTGTGACATACGCATGGACAACACGAGCTGAATTCGAGATCACATCCGCGCCCTCCCAAAACGCGACCGATTGCGGGTCGAGATACTGGAACAATTCCTTCAGCGCCGGCTTGTGGAACTTCTCGACAGCGCTGATGAGGCGACTGAGTTCGGAGACGTGCAGCTCTGGTCCGATCAACCGCAGCCAGTCCACGAGTTCGTACGCCGCGACTTGGCGTGCAGCATCGGATTCCGCTAGGACAGCTAGAGTGAGCATGTCGATTGTGCAAAATTAGATTGTATGCTGCTCACGATCAGGGAGCCGCTCGACCTGTTCCAAGAACGCTAGAACAGCGGGGCTGGTGCTTTGACTGGGGGCCGCTATAGGATTGTGCAGCTGCCCCATCGAAGAAACAAGAAGAGCGACCTCGCGGTCGATAGCGTCCTTCATTGTAGGATACTCCAAGTAGATGTCGTCTTCGACGAGTTCAGCAATTTTCGCTGCGAAGGCCTGAGGCAAGGCCAAGTCTGCAGTCTTGCCAACAATGCGGAGCAACAGTTTCCGCACGAACGAGAAGAGCGCCAGCGCGTCCGAAGGAGAGAGCAGCTTGCCCCTCAGCTTGGCCCCAAGTTGCTCGACGACCGTCGCCAACAAAGGGCTAGGGAACGCGTCAGGACGTTGACCGATAGACGATGCCTCTCCGCTAGATGACCGACTTGAAGCGTACAGCGTCTGGAGCTCTTCAACGTATTTGTAGGGGGTTTTCACGCAACGCTGCACGCAGTCGTCGAGGAAGCGAAGGACGCTGTCGCCCTCGTCCGTCAGAGGTGCACCATCTGGTGCTTGTGCCGCGGCAGCGCGCCGCGTGAGTGGAAGCGAGTCCAGCCATAGTGCGATCTCGTCGGCGTCGTGCTGGAAGAGGACGCCGGGGGCGAGGATATGTCGTAGGAGAGCTACAATGGCGGTGCGGATGACGCGGACGGGCGTGATGATATACGCCTTGAGGAGGATGTGGAAGTTGCTGTGTTTCGACCCTAAGGATATGATTATATGAGTGGACGAGTGATACTATGCAAGCCATCGACAGTGCGCACCTGACTTCCCGGACCAAGTGAAGTGCTCGCTCTCCTTGAGTAGCCGGAGGACGTGCAGCTGACGAAGCGTGTCGAGCCCGCCAGTCGGACTGGCGCTGCTACCTTGAGCCAACATGTCCTCAATAGCCTGTAACAACTTTCCGGGGTCGAAGCGCGCCTCCGCGACGACTGCAGGCAGCGATTGGTGATAGAGCCACAACAACCGATGTGCGCTCTCTGCAAGCAGCGCTGTTCGCGTGGGGTTCGGGACGATCTCCTTTTGTTTCTCCTCCTTGCCCTGGCCATCTGCTGGGGGCGGTGGGACACTCGCCTCGTTCGTACGCTGAGAGAATCCAACGATGACCTGGAAGTCAGGTACGCGCCTTCGCACCTCCCGCTCGACCTCGCGTCGCCTGCGCGCCCACAGGCCCTCTTCCTCGTTCTCCTCAAGCGCACGCTCGACCTCCTGGAACGCACGCAACACTTGCTCGTACTTCAGCAGGCACTTCGCGAGCGCGAGCGCGGAGGCATGCTGGACGAGCGATGAGGACGCCTGCAGGCCGCGCGACAGGTGTGTCTTGATCTGCGCCGTGGGGAGGATGTTCTCGATGATGGTGGAGAGAGGAGGCGGGGTTGGCTGATAGAGCGAGGTGCTCCCGCTTCCGCTCTCAGGTAGGAAGAACGAGGCGGTGGGGATGGGGAGCGAGACGACCGCGCCGAAGAAGGCGATGTTCGCGAGCCACTTGGACGACAGGCGCGGATCGAGCGCGAGGCCTGCCGAGGACCAGTATCCCGCGACGAGCTCGGGGCACGCGGCGAGGATTTTGAGGGCGAGCTCTTGTTGGCGCGGGTCTTCGTTGACTTTGAGGGTCTTGAGAACGTTGGAGAGTATCTTGTTGTGAATTTTACCTCCTTTCTGGCGCATGTCGTCGTCAGCGCGTTCGTCGATATCTGTGGTGACGCGTTGGTCTGGATCGGTTTCGCGGGGGTACCAGCCGTGGTCGTGGAAGCAGAGCCCGACGCCTGGCCGTGTGCAAAGTGCCAAGAGGAAGTGGTGCACAACGTCCGCAGGCACGGACTCGGGATCCTGACCTTCCGGTACGTTGCGTTCGTAGATACGAATGAGCTTGGGAATTGCCTCCATCAGCGACGGACGGCGCGACTCCAAGGAGGGGAACGTACTTGGGAGAGCGTCGCCTCGCTGAAAACATGGATCTTCAACGTGCGTTTGAGCTTGGCATCAGCCCACAGGCCTGACCAACAGACTTCGAGCACTCTTCTGATGACCGAGTACGAGTCTTGCCAGAGTCCTTTGAAGACGGACGTAAACGCGTCGCGATGCTGCTCGAGGAACGCCGCCTTCACGGATGCTGGAGTTGTGGTTTCCAAAAACGACAGGACGAACAGGATATACAGTGTCCTGATATCTGAAAGAAGAGATGAGGATGGGCATGTAACAGGAGGCACAGGAGGACACACCTGGTCGCTCGAGCATATCCACATCTTCTGCGCCTTTTGACTTGCGCCGCATGTGGAGCAGCTTAGGCAGGGACTATGAACAGGTAAGTAACACTGACTTGAAAAAGAAAGCCAGCGATGCACACCTTCATCTCCCAAGCGAACGCATCTAGGACCAGCTTGCGTTCGCGACCCCCCGCGAAATTGGACATACTGTTGAACAGCTTAAGGGTGACCAGGACGAGCTCTGTGTGTTGGCCTGATAGGTAGGTGTTGAGGTTGTGTATCCATTGTTGGGACAGAAGGGCGCGTAGGAGGGGTTGGGCATGGACATGGTAGGTGTAATGAGGAGAGAGCAAGTTGAGAAGGGCAGACAAGACGCCGACAATAACGGATAGCAACGACATTTGTCTCTGAGAACATCATGAGAATTGAAAGTGAATATGTCTCGCAGACGACGCACCGTGTTCGCGCCCTCCCATGCCGTGAGGAGCTCCTGCGCTCCTGGATCCTCCTCTAGCCATGATTTGGCGAGCAACAACCGTTCGTCGTTGACCTGAATTGGCCCCTCATTTGGCTTGACGGTAAGCTGATTGCGAAGAGCGGTCAAGCCTTCGATGAGCCCGCTCTCGCTCTGAGCCTTGAAGACGCGCCGGATCTCCGTGGCAGACGCATATTTGTAGGATTGTGGAGAGGATGTCTCTACCTTGCGCTTCTTATGGGGTAGATGGTCGCGGACAGGCATGATAGAAATCGCTGGCTGCAACCTCAAATAAACGAGAAATCAGACAAGCGTATGAAGAGAGACTTGAGCCGAGGCTAGCGCATTAGAGAAAAACGGGAAGAATCGCTGCCACTGACCACTACTACTTAGAAGAGGCGGTCGCGGAGCAAAAACATCGGACATGAGCGGCTTCGTTGGACGGCTACGCGGCCCGAAAGGCCGTCAGGGCGCTCCGGCTGAGCAGCATGTCGACTCGAGCTTTCGTCGAGTCGTCCATTGTACATGCTCTGATTCTCAGAGAGACGTCGACCAAACTTGTGCTGAACACTAAAGTCCCACGATTAGCCTCTTGCTCATGGATATCGACTGCTTGCTCCATTGATGCGCTCCAAATCATTCTTCAGGACAGTCGCCTGCCCGTCTGTCTCATGGCGCACATCATCTATCGCCACATCGGTCCCCACACTCGGCCGTCGTGACATACTCCAATGAATGGATAAGCCAACCCAAGTACAATATTTATTGCTCATCCGCGGGTCGCTGGTACGGATGCTCTACAGCATTATAGCATGGGGAATGAGTGTAGAAGGTCGTAAAGTGAGTGCGCCATCACGGGTCGCTCTCGTTCAGCCCATTAAAAGGGAACCCCGCTCCCCTACTCGTCAGCGGCTATGATCAAGGATGTTCCGCAAGTGCATGGGCAGCATATGATGGCAGCAGCAGTCCCCAGCCCCCTGTTGATTTTGCTCGCTCCAGCGATGAAGGCTGGCGCCCAGATGCCTATCAGCCTGACTCCTGCGAATGGGTTGCTCTTGTGACTTGCCTGAGATCACTTTAAGGTAGCCTTGGCCGATGGCTTTGGGGATAGAAGAACCGCTAGCGACGTCACCATGTGAGTGGACAGTTGTCAACTGTTGTCGAATATCCTTCACCGACCTCATTGTACTGCCGTGTGCTGATGTGAGGAGTGGTTTTGTGTCTTTATTATACTTTGCTAAGAGGGATCACTGTGGAGAAGTGGAGGTGCTGTAGCACATAGCGACAGCATGCTCTCCACTTTTTGTAGGCGTCCTCGAATGATCCTCTATCTAGGGTCCCATCAGGCGACAGGCGGTGTTCGCTATCCCCATCAATACCTGATTGTAGCGTCGAGCAACGCCGGTTCGATATGTTCAATCTTCAGCTCAACGCTGAATAGGGATAATCGAGAGATGACCTCGGTGATCCCAGAAACGCGAATAGCTGTGCTGGATCGCTCGGACATAGTCGGTGGGTGTGATGGCTTGCTCGTCGCTACATCCTCAAAGGCGCGCAACAGCACGCGGGCCTCATGTAAGTACGATGCTTGTATTGCTGTCAACTTGACCGTACGCTCATCAGCGCAGCGAACAATACGAAGGGTGCCCTTCCTCCTATTCGTTTTGCTAACGACACGCAAGGACGGGAAAAGCTATCGACAACAAGGTTTCGCAAGACTACAAAATCCGACTGGGTACAGGTAAAAATGTTCACGCTGTCTTATGTCCACCAGGACCAGAATCACTTAGAAGTGCATATCAAACGCTCGCCGGTGCTCAAGCCCCTAAATCCTTCGCAACCCTACCGGGGATAGACGACGCATGGTAGGTCGCCATCTCACCATAAGCGTTACCAAGGTCCCCTTACACCTTTGCCATGCCTAGGTTCTTGTTCTGCCCTCAGGACGAAGAAAGCCGCAAAATCGAGACCAGGTGACACTCGGGCAGTCCTGCTTCTGCGTAGCCATGTGGATGAAGGAGTGAGTTCGCACGCAAGAGGCCTCTTCGAGATTGGACTGACCTTGCGACGACGCCAACGGGCGTCTTCCCAGAAAACAAGGCCCTTGGTGTCGGCCTCATCTATGAGAACGAAACCGTCGATCTCGTAGTCGATATCAGAGTCGGACACAGTCCAGTACGTGTCGGGCCAGAGGCGGGCGAGGTCGCGATCGATCGATCGAAGCGAACGTTGCTGAGAGGGGTGGTGCGCCGGTAACCCTCGTGTCTCCAGGACTGTCGATGCTGGGAACGAAGTGGTCGGAGTAGCCGGTCCCGCTCACTGTGGGTCTAGCACCTGTGGTTCGTTCGACGGTCGCGAGGTCAGCTGCACCTGCAACGAGGCGGTACTTCTGGAGCATGTCCGCGTATAGCCTGTCCTCGAGGAACTTACCGGTGCGCTGGAGCTTCTCCCAGGCTCTCATTTCCGCACACATCTTCGCGTTCGACGGTCGCTTGACGAACATGTTTGAGTCGAAGTCGACGGCGAGCTGAAAGAATCATGTGTCGAAGGGGGTTACGAGCGGAAGAACCAGGAAGGGGGGGGAGGTGGCGGAGGCCAGAGTGGGGAGAGTGGGACAGCTGATGCAGGACATGGTGTGGGCGAACGTGGTAAAGACGGCCGCGCAGCGGTAAGATGAGAAGGTACCTGCGTCTAGCAAATGGTGGTAGAAGGGCACGGTAGGTGGAAAGTTAGCCGCGAGTCGTAGGCCGCCTCGTGCAAATACCGGTCTGGGCTAGATCTGTGTAGGATTGTCTGATGAGTCTCCACTGCGCTGCAACGCATCACGGTGCCTGTATTGAGATTGGATTTCGCTCGATGTCAAACCCTGAACTGCAGAGTTACCACAAAGCGGCTGCGTGTGTCATTGGTACCAAGTAGATTTTCTGGCTGAAGGCGGAATTCACATCAAATTTGTCGATCCGAAGTCTTCGCAGCAGTATTTTCTACAAACTCTCACTGACAAGAGCGGAGCCCAACGAGATATGATATACTCACTTTATTAGATGCTACTTATGTAGTATCACCCTTTCCATCCCAGTCGACAACGACACTACATAGTAGCATCATACGTGCTTGTCGCACTCGATTGGTCGTCCTTCTGTGCTCCTCGTCCTCCGCCCGCATCTCTCCTCGCGAGACCCTCGGTCGCATCCTCGAGTGCTTACCAGACCCATTGCTTCGAATACATCCCTCTTTGGGGGTGCAGACTCTGGGTCGACCCAAGTTTCGCGACAAGAACTTGAGTTTCCCAACAAGGGGCTCCGAATGACTGACATCAGTTTTGCCTGGGTGAGTTTGCTTTCCATACTCTGGATATCAGGGTGGTGCGGCGCATGATCAATTTTCACAACGCCATTCGAGAACGATGGCTATATGGCGTCTATAGGTGCGTCCAAATTGCGGTCTAGTGACCTTCCGTATGCGGTGGTCATTTCCGACCGTGCGCATCGCTCAGCCAGACTTACAGTAATAGCTGCAGTAAGTTATGGTAATCATACGGCATGCGGACGCCCTCCAGAAGACTCCGCGCATCTGCAAGCTACTTCCGAGAGATATGCCATCTGGTTTCAAGCCCAGCACTAGGAAGTACACGCGGCTTGATACCTTAGGATCCTCATCAAGACGGATTACGGCCGTTCCGTCCAACCGTGGACCAGACTGGACTAGACCGGTCAATTCCGTTATGCTCCATCCGCTCACGAGCTCCCTTCGAAGTTTCCTCCGGGCCCTTGAAACAGACTGCCGTGAATTTATCGTCCTGGCCGAACCATGGGAGCTTCGCGGCCCAAGCAGGAACTTGCGATTCTATAGTCCGCGATTTACGCGCCGCGAAGTGCATGGTGTGCTCCATGATTCTCCGCCTGAGCTACCAGCGATCAATCATCACTCTCACCTTGTATGTACTTCACTGTGGACGACCTACAGCATGGCGCTACAAAGGAATGTCGGAGGATGACCAGGCAAGGGCCTCTCACCCTCGCCGATACCGGTAGAACGCCATAATAATCTCCTTGGGACTCACAGATACTTTGAGACGTGACGCGAGCTCACTGGTCAAAAGGGTAAACTCGAGTTGCGCCGTTATCGGGCAGCCCGCCCCACGGGCGGGCTATAGTCAGTGCGGGGACATTCTTCTGCAACGTCGCTACTAGTGCTCGCGAGATGGTGGCGTAGTACCTTGGTTGCGTGATCGCTCGATGTACATACTGTGTCAGCGGCGCGTTCCAAACCAAATGGGTACGTCAGTGGCGTTTTTTTGTGCAGTGATTGTGGTACTGTACTACTCCCAGGTGTTAGTAAGTACTTATAATAAAATAATCTTATGTGCCTCAGACGGACCACACTGTGCTGCGCACCCGCTTCGCGGAGGACTAACGCACAACCTGGGGGATGCTTTCGGAAGGAACCCTGGCTACGAGACGTGTGCAGACGTCAGGTACATCGTAACGAACTATCGTTCCCGCAGATAGAAAGCCGCCTGTTTCAAGATGTTGCAACGTCCAGAAGCTCGTGCCTGCTGTAGCTTGATCACCAGCGATTCAGGCGTGGGGCTGTTCAGTGTTAGTACAGTACAATCCGGAATTCGCGGCATCTGTAGCCGAGTGGCAGTGACAATGCCTCGTTGAACCATAACGTTGTCCGCTAGATGCAACTCCGATTTGAGCGACGTCCCGCAGAAGTTCTGGCCCTCCCCTCCAGCGTGTAGCAATGGGTGAAAAAGATGTGTCTTGCTCGAGGTGACGGAAATGACACAAAATTATCTTCCTGGCATGAGCGAAGGCGCCTCCTTGAGGATACATACATAGCTCAAGAGATCTTTGGGTAACTGAGGAGACTTCGAGAAGGTGTTTTGTCGGTCCTAAGCGGCGGATGAGCAGTGCTTGCATACTGCATACATCCACTGCGATGCTTGGAACATGCCGGGATCCCAGGTACTTGCTGTGGAGTCGCTGAGTCAGCAGCGCAGTCTGCACCCGGCACAGCATCGCACCTTCAGCTCGTCCGACCTCATGCTTTTGACCGTCCGGAATGGTCCCCCTGACCCGCGCTGCGACATAGACCAGTAGTAGACCAGTCGTAGACCCCACGCATGTACGATGAATTCCACAGTTGACTCCCTCGACGGTCCCGGGAGCGCCAGCAGTACTTGCGGCGCGTCTTCCAGAAGTCTGGCAACTCAATTTACCCAATCTTCCACATCAGTGCTCTACCCTTACGGGAGCATGCATTATGCCGTCTCCAGATCCCTCCAGATCGGCCTTACGCTAAGGTAAGATTCCGGATCGTCAGTGTCACAACACGTGTCCTTCCTACCATATGTCATGACAATCCCTCACCTCTTCCCGTAGCCCCAGATCGCATCCAATTGCAACCTGGGACTAGGTATTCCGCGCGAGAATGTTTGACTGCGCTCTCCCGGCTCAAGGTTCCGCCGCCAAGAGTCTCCTCCCGTGTTAGTGGCTACCGGCAGGCACATTGCATACAACAACCGCTCCCGAATCTCTCTGATTCGAGGGAGGGCGCGTACTGACATGAAGTCAAGATCTGCGGTTGAACCTCGTCCCGCTCGTTTGCGGCGGGGTCACTGCGCGTTACACAATGCCGTGAACGCACCGATGTTTCTTGCGATCTTCACTTCTCCCGCATGACGCTCGAGGGTGCCGGCTCCGCCGCGTGTTACCAGGTTCTCCGGTCTGGAGCTCCAACCAGGACCGGAGAACGGTTCCCTTGCGAACGAGCGTCCACAACATCTGTTTAAGCTGCAAGCTTGTTGGTGTCTCAAAGTGCTCGTCGGTACTTCAATCCTCCCCTTTCCCCTTTCCCATTTCCCCTCTCCCTCCTCCCGACCGCCACCTTCCTTCTGCCTTTCGCTCTAGACCTCTACACGATCACCCTGTTGCTATAGTTGTCCCAGAACATGGGCAGCTTGTCCGCAGCGGCTGAATTCGCCGATAAGTTCTTCGGCGGCCTCTTAGTTGAGGTGCTCATTGCCTGCGTGTGAGTTCTCCTCGTACGACCGCGCTTTATCGACGCTGATGAACTCGGTCGTAGTCTATATGGCGTCACAACTTTGCAAACCTTCATCTACTTTCAAAAGTACCCGAACGACTCACCGTACGTGAAGTTGTTTGTAAGTGTCCATACACACCCTTACCGTCCTGATTTTGATGCCATTCTGCGATGAAGGTCGCCGCCGTATGGTGTGTTGGGCATGTGCATCACGCTTACTTCGGTGTCTTACCCAATTTTTGGACAGGATCCTGGAGACCGTGCACACGGCCTTCTGCATTCATGTTGTGTACGGATACCTCATCCTGAACTTCGCTGACGTGGAGAATTTCGGTAAAATCTACTGGTACGTCCACTTCATAAAACATTTTGGCGTCACGTTTGATCCCTAATGTCTCGTCGCATGTTTAGGAGCATCGGAGTAAGTAGCGTCGGCACCACCGGTAGTGGACGATGGCAAGACTCATATTTATAGATCACTGTGATGACCGAAGTCGTCCTGTCCACCATGGTGCAATCGTGAGTGAATCTTGCACGGCAGACATTTGCTGCGCGCTGACCAACGTTTAGGTTCTACGTACGCCGAGTCTGGATCAGTACGTGACACGATTTCCAACAGACATTAGATGCTTGCTTATGTATGATTACCTCCTACAGTGAGCAACTCCCGAAGGCTGCTCACGGGCGGTATCGCGTTTTGCGTGGTCTGCAGAATTGCATTTGGTATCGGATCTACTGTTCTGAGCTACCGCTTCCGCGAATGGTCTGCCTTTAGGGCCCAAAAGTCGTCTCTGGTGCGCGGCATCGCTGTCCTTTCTTCTGCTATAGGAATATCGCTCCTGATGTGCTTTACGTCAATCAGGTCACGGTCAGTGGGGGGCTTGGTGCTGCCGCGCTCGTGGACGTTCTGGTTGCCTTGACCCTCTCGTGGTATCTCTCGCGCGGGCGCAGCGACTTCCCGCAGTACGTCCTCCTCACGTATGAGAAGGGTGTGCGATTGGTGATCGTAACCGGTCTGTAGGGTTTCGAAGAGCAGGGTCAACTTGATCATGTTGTACGCGGTCAACTCAGGAGCGATCACTGCGTATGTCGTCGTCGACCAGCGTATCATCTTGCTGTACTCATCGTCATCGCATACCTCAGTGCCGCGTCCGTGCTCTCAGTCATACTGGCGAGTCATTATATCCGCACTTGACTAGTGGAATGACCACGCTGACGTGTCTTCAGTATGCGACGCAATCCAAAAGCTTGGTCTTCTTGGGCATTGTCGAGATCCAAGGAAAGCGTGAGTGACGTCGGTCTTCTGCACTGAGATCGGACTTGGAATTGACGGAGATCTGTCCACCAGTTTACGCGAACTCGTTCCTTGGGAGGTCAGTCACGGCTCTCTTCTTTGGTAATCTATAAGGGAGGTGCTGACTCTATTCGCATAGCTTGAACGCTCGCGCCCACATCAGGAGCAAGAACAACCCGGTTCAGTACCCCAGTTTCGAGTCGTACAGCAACAACGGGTTCCGTGCCCCACCAGTCGTACGTGCACTCAGTTTGGGCCTCGCTTTGGCCGGACCGCCCTCTGATTGCGCCGTCCCCTTCAGCCCAAGGTCGAGGTGTTCCAGCAGACGATGGTGACCACTGATCTTGGCCTACATAACGTCGGGCACGAATTGGAGAATGTGAGCGCCACCCCCCGTAGTCGGAGTAGCTCTGTAAGTCGGTTGCTGAGGACGCAGAGCGCTGATGGTCATGGCATCGCCGTATAGGAATATAGCATGCAGAACATCAAGGGGAATGAGCTCGTATAGGGGCGGAGGGTCGGTTCAGTCGTTCGTTCTGTCTCTGGCATAGATGGGGGATATCTACATTTAATCACCGCCCGGACGTATCATCAGTGTTCGTCCACCGCTCCCGCATTCAACGGCGGTCATACAGATGACGTGGCCTGGAGCTGCGAACATATGGGTATGGTATCAGTGCCTGCGTCACTGAGAAGGCAACGCATCCGTCAGGTTCTATGAGCGAAGAACGTTTGTCAGCGGTGGGTTTCCGCCGCTCTACTGCAGCTTGTGGTCGGCTTCTGGGTCAAATACTATGATCGTTACATTTGCCCCTGCCAATGGCCACCCATTGTAGTAGCGTTTGATTAGGAGAGAACATCACCGCGCGCGCAACATGGCACATCGCCGCTGGACACTGGCCCACATCTTCCCCCGCCTTACCTGTGCCCATTACAGCATCCATCGCAAACTCCTGTTACGACTTTCCGAGGCACTGTCGACAAGCGCTATGGTAGCTTTCAGGACAGTGATCCTTGCTTCTCTAAATCACAGCGCAAAACCCCGCGGATCCGAGTTGGAAAGCAACGAGATAGTTGTAAGGGGATTCCTTTGCAATTCCGGGAACGGCGACGTGCTATCTGGCACCTGGGTTCTGCCTGGGGACGATGCAGTGCCACGGGAGCAGTGACGACGGGCGAGAGAGACTTCTCCGCCACAGCGTATCTTGGTTTTGTGAAGCCAGCATGAGCTCGGAGCATCCGACTCGCCAGCTTGATCGTGGACTATAGAGTACGTTATCCGGTGCATAGCGAACATGCGTCCGACCAGGGTGCGGACGTGCACGATACCGAAGACCGTAGGTCACGGGCGCAATGTTTGGACTGTGTAGAAGGCACGATTCAGGACGCTGCCGCATCTTGAAGTGTGATCTTCCAGGAGGACAAGCGACCGCGTCCGGTGCACATCCATATGACAACTATCGAACTTCGACTTGGAACAGTGCAACGTGGTGGAATCATGAGATAGGAGATGTTAGTGGGATAGGTATGTGACATACCGAACATGATTTCGGAGCATGTGAAGTCTACTGCGAGCGGCCCGATGGATAACATCATCCCAAAACCCTAGACGTGATCTGTTGGTGTTGTGAGCTGCTGGTGAGCCCTTGGCAATGTCGACGCGGCGCTGTGGCCGAATCAGATGTCAGAACTTGACGCTACATGGTCAAGTACGGGAAGTGCTGGCCAAAATGTCATTAGACAACAGAAGGGTTCATGACTGAGTCTATAAGCTTTACCGAGCGACGACGTCTGCATACCGGGAGAATCTGACCTATGCATAGGACGCTACGGGTGCGGGAGGACGGGGCCGACTACTCCAGCGCAGCTTTCACGGAGAGTCGGACTTGGGAGTCGAGATTCGGGCATGACCCCCAGTGAGAACCTTCCCTGTTGCTCACGATTCTCATCTTTTTCCGCCCGTTTCAGTCCGCCCAAAAGGCACAAGTGGTCAGATATGCACAGGTATGCAGGTCAATGCACAAATATGGGTCCATAAGCACACAAAAAGCTATTTGCCGTTCGTCGTCTTTTTCCGTCTGTCCCCGTCTGTTCGCACACTTTCGCTTCGAATAATAATGAATCACATGTATTGCACCGCACACAAAAAGATACAATTGAGCCCAAATCGAACAGGAAACATCCACCACACCCCCGCGCCAGCACCGCGCCGTCGCAGCCGCCCCACGTCCCGCCCATGCATCCGACGCCGCCTGGGGGCGTCCCCTGACCTCTGCACGGCGTGCGGAGCACTGCGATGGTTCTGTCATCGCACGCGTGCCAACGTGCTGTGCTTTTTCGCTCTGGTGCGCACAATGTCAGCTCACGAAAAATGCGCACATACAGCTGACGGCGCACCTGGGGACCCGACTACGCCCTCCGGACACTGCTCTAGACACGTTTCAATCGTCCTGTGACTAATGTCACGATGTGGGCTAGCT
>NW_006766985.1:48489-51641 GCF_000275845.1 Dichomitus squalens LYAD-421 SS1 | reverse complement strand
GGCACGAAGGCACGAGACCTACGAAAGCTAGTCTTCACGCAGAGAGCGACAGACTAGTCCCAATGACCAAGTTATACATTAGCAATCGGAGGGAGATACAATGCTATGGTCACTCACCTAGTCCCAATGACCAAGAGGTCGAGATGGGGACTAGGGAGCGCCTAAGGGGGTCCTTATATACTAGAAGGGCTGCTTAGCAACCAAAGACAAGGCGCGAGAGCGAGGCAGTGAAGATGACAAAGGGAGAACAAAGGGCGAGAAGAAAAGGTAAAGGCATGGCGATCACGGGAACGTAGCATGCAGCTGTGGGAACGTATCTGCAGTGTCCAAACTGGGATGGGCTAAGAAAGGAAATGGTCCGAAAATGGAAGGTGGGCGTCAAGGGGAGGGGAATGGGCGGCAAAAAGGGGCGTCTGTCCAACGTCCATGACAGTATGGTACACAGTGCGCCGGGATGGGGCTGCTTCGGTTGATGCACGTTTGTCTGTAGAGGGATCGCGCATGCGGGCCTCAATGCGGGGCTGCCAGAAGAGCTTGTGGGGCACCCAGTGGTAATCCGCGGCGGCGGGCCCGCCGTACATGCACTCGAGTACAGCCATAAAGTCATGAATGTAGACACCTTCGACCTCGTAAACTGGTGCGTCCTCCTCAGACTTGAATTTGCGACCTTCTTTGGGGACATGGATCTTGACGCGAGTCTTGATCCACCCGTCTTCCCGCCGCAAAGGGGATCCTTCCGAGTCGCCGACCTGACCCTTCTCCAATCGTGTGCGCGCCCCTTGGATGGTGAAGTTGGGAGGGAAATGGGAGGGCGAAAAGCCTGGGGCATGAATAACGTCGCGCACGAGTGAGTTCACGGCTTGATTGGATGTCGCGCTGGATGTGGATGATTGCCAACGAAGCAGATGATATTCGGATGCGTTGCGGAGGGGGGCGTAAGTGGAGTCTGGGAGGGGTGTGTTTGAGCGAGAGGGACCAGTCGATGAGGATTGGGATTCCGAGCCGGACAAGGTTGTCGCAGAGTTGTTGTTCAGCTGTCTGAAGGCAGACGGGGCCTTGTTTGTAGTCCTGGGGGCAACAAGAGGGAAGGCAACCGAGTCTACGAGGTCTCGGAATGTTTTGTCATCCTCCGGATCGTGTTGCGGTTGGTAAGTGTATTCACGATAGAGACCAAATGCGTTGGGTTTGGTCCTGTGCACAACATGCGGGACCTGCGGGGGAGCATCCTGAGGAGGACTGAGCGAGCGTTCAACAATGGCAGGAGGACTTGGGGGTGGATTTGGAGGGCGAAGGTGAACGGGAAGCCCTGTGAGCGATGTGGGCACGAAATCAGAGAGCCTCTTGGGAGCACGGCAGATTCGGGGGCCCTCAATCACAGTTGCAGGCGGTGGCGTCTGTTCGCGGGGTGGGGGTGTCGGGCTCGCTGTCGAGGAACGCACACTCCTCTCTGTTGCCTACAAGAACATCATCAGTATAGGCGATGGATCCTCGCGCGCCTTGGGCCCAGAGACCATGCGCATGTATTGCTTTAGCAAACTCACCTAAATTCCGTTCCATTCTTCAAAGTCTACAGCATTGAGCTGCTGTTCGGCCTCCATCTGCTCAGTCTTGCGCTTCTTGGCCGCAGCCTGATCCAGCAGGTCTTGGGTTTGGCGTTTTCCCCGTACAGATTCGAGCCGCGCCGTGCCAAACACCTTGGGGCATCTGTTGATGTGAAGGCTGAAAGCCCGGTCATTCTTGAATGTCTGGTTGCAAGGCCGGCATACTAGAGTGTTCACGGGCTGAGGCATTTGAAGTGGAGGTGAGAAACGGAGATGAGAGTGAAGCAGGCGCTTGACGCACCTACTATGGCTGGTGCGTCGAGCGTGTAATAACTTCCACACCTGCCACCATCTCTATCCGGCCACCGTCAGATAGCTCGAGCTCGTCGTCTACCACATCGCCTTTCTTGGGCACTCCCCACACGCAGCTCAATTCTGATCCCATGAAGACGCTCGAATTCCTCTTGCAGACCATAGCGGGACAGGCTTAGGTGCATGCCCAGAACGACGAATCCTCTTCGCCCTACAACTCCCATGGACAGCCAGGCTCTGCAACTATCATCATGGGTGAGCATATTGCAGGAGTTGATGTTCAAGACGATACCTGACTTAAGCTAGCAATCTACATGAACGTCCACTTCGACCCTATCATGGCCGTCGACCTCCTTGCCGGCCATAGCTCTTCGACTGTCTCTCCCGTCGGTAAGGCTCTCCTCTCGCTCATATGCCACGCGACTTGCGGAGAGTCCGCCATACCGCGCCCCTCGTCCCCTCCGTGACAATCTCTATTCCACCTGTGCCGAGCTCCAGGAAAATGTAACGTTCATCCATTGGTCTCCCCCCACCGCCCCCTAGTGCCCTCCACTTCACGACTATATTCGAACAGTCGACCTTCACACTGCCCTCTGGAGAGTCTTTGTTCCTCCTTTCAAATGAGATGGTGCACAACAACATGCTCTTCTCCGGGGAAGACTTCGGCATGCCGCACTCACATATCGAACCCGGTACGTCGTATTCAAATCCTCATCGCGATTTTACCCGGAGGAGTCCCAAAGCCTCTCCATGGTCCCCTCTTAGTGACCAACGCACCATCTACCGCGTCCGTACAATCGGCGATATCGACCAAGTCGTGCAGCTTCTCGCAGTTGCCCTTCCAGCCGTGTACGCCCACGTTCCGCTGTCGCCTTGAGGGGAATAAGATGGGGTTAGGGTTGAGGGTGAAGATCGTGCCCGGTTTCGACATTGATGTCATAACTTGCGGCCTGTCAATAGCATTGATTTTTTTCTCAAAAGGCCTGGGGCCCATAGAGGTTACTGGTATCTCTTTTCTCACATCTCCCACGTACATCATGCCACACAACAATAGGGCGCACCGTGTCACGGACGTTGGACAGACGCCCCTTTTTGCCGCCCATTCCCTTCCCTTTGACGCCCACCTTCCATTTCCGGACCGTTTCCTTTCCTAGCTCATCCCAGTTTGGACACTGTAGATACGTTCCCACAGCCGCATGCTACGTTCCCGTGATCGCCATGCCCTTGCCTTTTCTTTCTCGCCCTTTGTTCCCCCTTTGTCATCTTCACTGCCTCGCTCTCGCGCCTTGTCCTTGGTTG
>NW_006766985.1:38927-42370 GCF_000275845.1 Dichomitus squalens LYAD-421 SS1 | reverse complement strand
TACGTTCCCGTGATCGCCATGCCCTTGCCTTTTCTTTCTCGCCCTTTGTTCCCCCTTTGTCATCTTCACTGCCTCGCTCTCGCGCCTTGTCCTTGGTTGCTAAGCAGCCCCTCTAGTATATAAGGACCCCCCTAGGCGCTCCCTAGTCCCCATCTCGACCTCTTGGTCATTGGGACTAGGTGAGTGACCATAGTGTTGTATCTCTCTTCGATTGCTAATGTATAACTTGGTCATTGGGACTAGTCTGTCGCTATCTGCGTGAAGACTAGCTTCGTAGGTCTTGTGCCTTCGTGCCGGCCTCCGCTCTGCCCCGTCGAGTTTCTTGTTGCGTTTATCCCTCTTTCCCTCGCTTTCCCCCTTTCGGCTCCTCGCCGCTCGCCTACGGGGTCGTCGCCGAACGTCGACCCGAGTCTACGCGCCTAGTCGCCGCGACACACCGCAAATCAGGCCTGGTGAAATTGGTGCCTCGGGTGCCCTCGCACGGGAACCTA
Organism: Dichomitus squalens LYAD-421 SS1; assembly: GCF_000275845.1. Classification (NCBI taxonomy): domain Eukaryota; kingdom Fungi; phylum Basidiomycota; class Agaricomycetes; order Polyporales; family Polyporaceae; genus Dichomitus; species Dichomitus squalens. Next base: position 41,879 of record NW_006766985.1, on the reverse strand, counting down.
CTCGCAACCGTGGCGAGGGCCCGACAGGAATCCCGCTCTACGGGCGATCCTAGGCATGCTCAGAAGCGGCCTCGCCACGAGGACACACACGAGGACGAAGCTCTCCCTAACTCTCCCTCTCTCCCACGCCCTCAGTCCCCTGAAGAACCCGACAGCACGAACCCTTCTCAGTCCGATCCTGAGGACGTCCCAGGTCGTGAACCCGAGCCCAACAACTCACCACCCCCAGCAGCCCCAGATGTAGAGGACGAAGATGAGACCGATCTCAACCCACCTTCCCTAAGTCTGCACCGTCCAATCACAGCATCGCCTACATCTAGCACGAGCAGCGACAGCGACCACGACAACGGTGATGTAGTCCCCATCGCCGAGCTCCTCAAATGGATGCGGTACGACGTTCCCAATCGCAAGTAAGTGCTTTTCATTTGCGCGTATATGTGACAATCTGACTATATGCGCCATCACTAAAGCTCATCCGCAAGTACAACAAGGCTGCACGCGGCATCGCCCCGATGTACAGCCCGTTCATGCAAGCCAATGCTGCCTTCTCTGTCGGGCTAGACATCGAAATTGAAGGCAACGATGAAGAGGACAACGAAACGGATCCGCGCTCCTGCCGACACAACAGCTATCATCGCGCGGGCAACGAGGGATCTGGCATGTGCGTGAAACCACCTTGGTCTCGCCTGTCCTGCACTGACCTGGGCACCCTCCGCTGTGCTCTCCCTACCTCCATCACTTTTGCGCTTCAATTTTGATGATCTCGCTGACATGCACATTATTATTAGTGGGTACGGATGGAACATCAGCTCACATCACGTTGCATGCGAACACATGCTTTGTGTCATGCCAAATCTCAAGAGCGACCTCGATTACCTTTTGCAGGACCCGGACAGAGTGCGTGACTACAGCAAATATGTGCGTACCAGAACTGGAAACAACTTGTACTAACAAGGCTATGTGTCACAGGTCAACAGTCGGGTTCGCGCGATACGTCGCGACAATTGTGGAAAATTCCGCAACGAGGTTCTCAATTTGATGCGCCATATCCCAGAATTTGCGCACCTCAACATTGTGCATATTGAGAAGACCGAACACGGGTGGAAGAACGACTTGACGGCGCGCCTCCTGTGTCCTATGCAACTGATCCCCAGATTTGATCGTGATCCCGCTCAGTAAGCCCCTATCGTTTGTCTTGTTGATGGCTCGCTACATCTTGCCTAGGTTCCGTGCTGACGTGCGCAATGCCAAGACCGAGATTCATTGCGACGACTTCTTCTCAGCTTTGTATGATACTGACATGCATGATCCGGAGGATTTTCTCAGCGGCCTGTTTCGTGGGCCGCTCCTCCTCAAAGTGAGTGGGTGATATGTCACCCAATGTGCATGCTAACATTGTTCTGCTAGACGTTTGAATGGTTGTTCTGTGGCCGAAAAGTTGCTAGGGGGACACTACAATTCGGCGAGAAGGCATCCGGCAAGGAGCCGTTCCTCGCTGCGTACAAGATAACCCAAATCACACCCCAGATGATTGCCTACGCCGCTTGCATCGTAGGTTGATATGTCGATGCTCACGATGTGTTGCTTCTCACACCTGCGCAGCTCCGATTTGCTCTGAACAGCCAGAGTGAGTGGTCCCGAAAAGACGGCAATTTTGATGTGACAGGTTTCCACACCAACATCGCAATGTCCTTCATCCTCGATGAATGGGCGAATGACACTCTGGCCTGGTGGGACAAATGTGTGACAGCGTTCAATGTCATCACCATATACTGACCGCACCTAGGGCGATTTTTGGATCAGCGAAGGGTGCATCCAGTGCAGCCCCTGTCGCCGCTGGTCCTCGCACAGGCTCCATGGCGGCACAGCTTGCCGATCGGATTGTCGCTCAAGCATCCTCCGGATAAAATGCGCACTGACTCCCAACCAGTGTACGTAGTGCGCACAACATGTGTTTGGCCGCTCACCTGTCGCGCGTTGCAGTCTTCAATATGGCATCGGCATCGGCATCTACGTCAAGGATTCCTCAAGTGCACGGCCCCTCGTCTTCTTCATCTGAGTCGCTCTCGCCTCCGCCTAGTCAGAACAACTACGCTCCCAGGGCCTCTCATCCTTCACTTGCCCAGCCGTCGCCAAATTCGTCACCTGCGAAAGTCGACGACTCTGAGGCAATCAACAGCAACCTTGATGTTTCAGATCCGGATAACGCGCAAAAAGGATTCACGGGCAGTACTGCGGATCCGTCCAGTCATGCTCGCCCAGGGAGCACGTTTTATCGACAATGCTGACCTCGTTGACCTCCGACGTGCTGATGTCCACCTTGGTATCTCCCTTCTGGCAACTGTTATGGCCTCAGATTCTGTGTTTGCCGATGTCACCCTCTTGCGCGCCGTGCTTCTGCCCTCTGTGTCTGACCTTCATCCTCTCTCGCTTGCACCTCGTGGCTGTCCGCTGCTCTTGCTGCTGTTGTATCATACTTTCCCTGAATGAATATCATTAATCATATCTTTTTGTGTGCGAAAATGTGCCCAAGGGTCAGAATGTGTGCTGTTACGACTGACTGTCGAGCGAGTAAGTGGAGACGAGCGAGGCAGGCAGGAGCGCCGACGAGCTCTGATCGCAGTGAGACTGGAGCGGAGCTCAACAGGCAGGACTGGAGACAAGTTGTGTATTGAGCGAAGTATCTACAGAGCGAAATACACGATGGCTTACCTGGAGACAAGAGGTCGAAACTAGAGTCTCCAGGTAGCAAGGGATCCAGCTATATACAGGGAACGAACAATGGGCACTAGAGAACAATAGCGTCGCCATGGGTATGGAGTACAAGGGGTGTAGGACAATAGCGGACGTGGGGACAAAGGGAGCTATTGTCCGTGTGCAGACAAAGGGAAACCATAGCGAGTAGTGAACAATAAGGAAGCGTACGAGGCAATGGTCCGAATCGAAAAGGAA
>NW_006766985.1:35031-37875 GCF_000275845.1 Dichomitus squalens LYAD-421 SS1 | reverse complement strand
GACCCTTAAGGACTGCGCGGAACAACTTGCTTGAGAACTGCGGTCCTCGGTCTGAGATGATCTTTTGCGGAACGCCGTGAAGGCATACGTGATCGCGGATGAGGTTCCAAGCAGCTCCTTCAGCGTCGACCTCCTCGTCTGTTGCAGCGAAGTGTACCATCTTGCTGTGCCGATCCGCCATGACCTGAATGGCGTCGTACTCGACTCCGGCTACCGTGACCTTGGGAAGTCCAACGATGAAGTCCGTCGTCATGATGCGCATCGGTCCCTCCGGGATTTCGTTCGGCTGCAGCGGTCCATAGGGTTTCGTGCGCGATGTCTTCCCTCGATGGCAAGTGTCGCAAGTCCGTACGTAGTCCTTCACAAATTGAGCCATGTCGTACCAGTGATAGTTGCGCGACAGCAGCTCGACTGTCTTCCAAACTCCGGGGTGTCCTGCCAGAGGAGAGTCGTGGTGAAGCCGTACCAGCTCGGTTCGCAGCTCCTGATCATTCGGAATGTAGATCTTGCCTCGATACTGGAGGAGATCCTGTTCGATGTTCCAATCGACCAGGTCGTTTCGCAGTGCTGCAGGGCCGAGCTTCTTCACGTGCTTCAGGGCTTCCACGACCGCAGGTTCAAAGTCCTGACACTCCCTGATGCGCTTCAGGAGAGCCTTGTCCGGTACGACCGCAAGGTGTCCCCGTTGACTCACCAGTATACGGAACTGTTCGGGATGGAGCACCATCCGAGCCAGGTTGTCTTCACTATCACCGTGCTGATAGTCCGGTCGTCTCGATAGCGCGTCCGCACGTCCGTTAGAGACACCAGGCTTGTGGGTGATGACGAAGTCAAACCGCGATAGATACAGGGCCCATCGCGCCTGTCTGCGAGTGAGGTTCTGCGCCGTCCTCCAGTACTCGAGGTTCTTGTGGTCCGACTCGATCTCAAACTGGGAGGGGAGACCTTCAAGGTAGTGATGCTATGCCTGCAGGGCACGGATGATCGCGAGCATCTCTTTGTCATAGATCTCGTAATTCCGTTCGGCATTGTTCATGGATTCGGAGTGGTACGCAATCGGGTGGAACTTTCCATCGTCGCCCTCTTGGGAAAAAACTGCACCTGTCACGGACGTTGGACAGACGCCCCTTTTTGCCGCCCATTCGGACTCCTGAAATGAGAGGTGCGCAACGACCTTATCTACCGGCATGGGAAGCTCTATATTCCCCCTGGTAAAGACCTTCGTAAACGGGTCGTCTTCTTGTGTCACGACACGATCACTGCAGGACATCCTGGACGGAATGGGACGATCGAGCTGGTCAGCCGCCTTTATTGGTGGCCGCATCGGGACACGTTCATGCGCAAGTACGTCGAAGGCTGCGACACTTGCCAACGCCGGAAAGCCCCTCGTCATCCTCGAAGCACGCTCCAGCCCCATGACGTACCCGAAGGTCCCTGGCAAACGATGGGAGTAAACCTCATCACTGGACTTCCCCCGGTACAAGGATACGACACGATCATTGTCTATAGCGACCACTACAGCAAGCAGGTCCACGTACTACCCACCACGACCGACGTTACTGCAGAGGGAGTTGCCGATATCCACTACCGCGAGATCTTCTGTCTCTACGGAGTACTGGAGAAGGTGGTGTCTGATTGAGGACCTCAGTTTGCGGCACGTTTCATGAAGGCCTTGTACGAGAAGTTTGGGATCCAGCACGCGCTCACGACCGCCTACCACCCCCAGTCCAATGGGCAGACCGAACGGGCAAACCAGGAGGTAGAGAAACACTTACGGCTCTTCTCTAACCTACGACAGGATGACTGGGTGGCCCACCTGCCGACCGCGGAGTTTGTGCTCAACAACCACGTCCACTCCGGACTCCAAGTCTCCCCCTTCGAGATCATCTACGGCTACCAGCCCAACTTCACGGTACCCATCGGCGCCCCCACCAAGTTCCCCGCGCTGGACAAGCGCTTAGAACTGTGGCGTGAGGTGCGAAAGGATGCGGAGGCAGCCCTTCGGATGGAGAAGGCCGCCATGAAGGAGTCATTTGAGCGCGACAAGCCAAAGCCCCACGAGTTCAAGCCTGGAGACCGTGTCTGGATGGATTCATGGGACGTCACTATCCATCAGGCTAGTCGCAAGCTCGGACCCTGACGACTTGGGCCATATGAAGTTTTGGAACGCACGGGCGAACTCACGTATCAACTTCAACTCCCCCCTTCCATGCAGAACTGACACACCGTCATCCACGTTGATCGCCTCACACCCTGGACGGGCAACGACGTCAACGGCATACTTCCGCCCCCACCAGAACCAGTCGAAGTCGAAGGGGAACTCGAGTACGAGGTCGAAAAGATTGAAGACAGCCGCATGTACCGTAACCAGTTCCAATACCTGGTCAAGTGGAAAGGCTATGACGAAGGCCAGAACAGCTGGGAGCCGGCAAAGGACCTCACTCATTGCCAAGAGCTCATCGACGAATTTCATGAACGGAACCTCACTGCCCCATGCCAAATCGCTGCCGCCATCTTCCAATCCCTTCCCTGGCAACCCCTCGTCAACTTCACCACTGCCGCACCCTCCGAACTCGAATGGGCTTCCGGACGACGCCCTGGCCTAGGGTCCATCGGGGACCGACGGACCTTAGGAGGGGGGTAATGTCACGGACGTTGGACAGACGCCCCTTTTTGCCGCCCATTCCCCTCCCCTTGACGCCCACCTTCCATTTTCGGACCATTTCCTTTCTTAGCCCATCCCAGTTTGGACACTGCAGATACGTTCCCACACCCGCATGCTACGTTCCCGTGATCGCCATGCCTTTGCCTTTTCCTTCCCGCCCTTTGTTCTCCCTTTGTCAT
>NW_006766985.1:30291-35011 GCF_000275845.1 Dichomitus squalens LYAD-421 SS1 | reverse complement strand
AGAACTGACACACCGTCATCCACGTTGATCGCCTCACACCCTGGACGGGCAACGACGTCAACGGCATACTTCCGCCCCCACCAGAACCAGTCGAAGTCGAAGGGGAACTCGAGTACGAGGTCGAAAAGATTGAAGACAGCCGCATGTACCGTAACCAGTTCCAATACCTGGTCAAGTGGAAAGGCTATGACGAAGGCCAGAACAGCTGGGAGCCGGCAAAGGACCTCACTCATTGCCAAGAGCTCATCGACGAATTTCATGAACGGAACCTCACTGCCCCATGCCAAATCGCTGCCGCCATCTTCCAATCCCTTCCCTGGCAACCCCTCGTCAACTTCACCACTGCCGCACCCTCCGAACTCGAATGGGCTTCCGGACGACGCCCTGGCCTAGGGTCCATCGGGGACCGACGGACCTTAGGAGGGGGGTAATGTCACGGACGTTGGACAGACGCCTCTTTTTGCCGCCCATTCCCCTCCCCTTGACGCCCACCTTCCATTTTCGGACCATTTCCTTTCTTAGCCCATCCCAGTTTGGACACTGTAGATACGTTCCCACAGCCGCATGCCACGTTCCCGTGATCGCCATGCCTTTGCCTTTTTCTTCTCGCCCTTTGTTCTCCCTTTGTCATCTTCACTGCCTCGCTCTCGCGCCTTGTCCTTGGTTGCTAAGCAGCCCTTCTAGTATATAAGGACCCCCTTAGGCACTCCCTAGTCCCCATCTCGACCTCTTGGTCATTGGGACTAGGTGAGTGACCATAGCGTTGTATCTCTCTTCGATTGCTAATGTATGACTTGGTCATTGGGACTAGTCTGTCGCTGTTCGCGTGAAGACTAGCTTTCGTCGGTCCTGTGCCTTTGTGCCGGCCGCCGCTCTGCCCTCGTCGAGTTTCTTGATACGTTTATCCCTCCCTATCTCTCTCTTTTCCTTTCGGCTCCTTGCCGCTCGCCTACGGGGTCGTCGCCGAACGTCGACCCGAGTCTACGCGCCTAGTCGCCGCGACAGCACCGGTGGCGTACCCGGAGGCGTCGACCTCAACTCGTGTCTTCCGTTCCGGGTCATAGATGCAGAGGACCGGACTTTCACAGAACCGTCGTTTGATCTCGTCGAATGCGCGTTGCTCTTCCTTGCCCCACTGCCAGGGGTTGTTGCCCGTAAGTCGGTCCAGCGGTTTGCAGATGGCACTGAAGTCATGGATGAATCGTCGGTAGAAGTTGGCAAAGCCACGAAACTTCCGTACGTCCGAAGCGTTCTGAGGAGTTGGCCAGTCTGCAATTCCCTTGACTTTGACTGGGTCCATGCCCACGCGCCCTTTGGAGAAGATCATGCCAAGATACTCGATCTGGGACTGTTCGAACCGACACTTCTCCAGCTTTAGGAAGAGGTCGTTCGCTTCTAATCGTCTGAGGACCTTGTGCACGACCTTGCGATGTTCTGTGAGGTCACTACTAAAAATGAGTATGTCGTCCAGGTACACCGTGATCTTTCCTTCGACAATAAGGTCCTTGAAGATGTCGTTCATGAACGCGGAGAACGTGCTGGGGGAGCCGGTGAGTCCGAAGAACATAACCATAGGCTCAAACAGTCCTCGATTGGTCGTAAATGCGGCCTTCCATTCGTCGCCGGTCTTAATTCTTAATCTGGATGTTGTTGTAGCCCCAGCGAACGTCGAGCACCGTATAGATCTTGGCGTTCTTGAGTCGGTCCATGAGTTCTGCGATGAGCGGGAGCGGATACTGATTCTTCACGGTGATTGCATTCAGCCGTCGATAGTCCTGGACCGGTCGCAGGCTGCCGTCCTTTTTCTTGACGAAGAAGAAGGGTGAGGACATCAAGGATTTCGACTCACAAATGTAGCCTTTGGCCAAGTTCTCCTGTAGAAACTTGTCGAGCTCGACCTGCTCGCTGGGCGACAACGGGTAAAGCCTCGAGTGGAAGGTCTGCGCGCCAGGAACTAGTTCGATGGCGTGGTCATAGGGGCGGTGTTCGGGCAGTCTATCCGCTGCCTCCTTAGAAAACACGCGCATGTGCTCTCGGTACTCCGGTGGGACTATCTCATCTACGGTTTGAACTTCCCGTTTGGCATACTCTTGTTCGGCGAGCTGCTGCGAGTAGGTGTGACTGGCCGACACGAAGAGTTGCGGTGCACTGCGGAGCGTTCGGCCCTTGCGCCAAGCGTCAATGAGAGACTGTTCCGTACTATCCCACTCTTCTTCAGCGGGAGGTAGGAGAGGTTCGTCTTCGGCCTCGTTGACCATTACCGTACCGCAAACACGCCCCACCGTTCGTGCTTTCCTTACCCGTGGAGACCTTGTGCGCGCCGTAGGCCGTACCCCCGTATCACGTGCTTCAGTCTCCACTGGTTTGGATGCCTTGTGGGTCACTGGGCAGGCGTCGGGGCATTGTGACAGGCGCAGCGAACCACGTTCCCAGTCTATCTCCGGGTTGTGTTCGCGCAGCCAGTCCAGCCCGATGATCACATCTTCTTCTCCAATGTCCGTGACAACGAACGCGACCTCTTCCTCGTGGTCGCTGATCTTCATAGTGAGAACGGCCACTTCCGTGATCGTGCCGTCTCGATTCTCCGATCCATCGATGTTGTACAGAGGAATAGGCTTCGCCAGCTTCCTCGTCGTGACCTGGTTCCGTGCCACGAATCGTCTGTGGAGGAACTTTGTGGTGGCGCCAGAATCGACTATGGCCACCAACTCCTTGCTTTGCTGCTTGCCGCTCAATCGTATAGGGATGTGGAAGTGTTGACCCGCATGGTCGACTTCATAGATTAACGACGATCCCGGTACAGCATAGCGACTATTGGTACACGAGCCCGCACGCGCAGCGTCCAGTGTGGCTCGGATCAAAAACCCTCCTTCTCCTTGGCGAGGCTGACAGCGGCAATGCGATCGCTGAGCTCCTTGAGCTGCGAACGGAGAGCAACCAGCTCGTCCGAGGTCGAGGGGTTCGAGAATGGGGTGGGGTTGGGCGGAGTAGCAGTGGATGCGGCTGCTTGCTGTCCTGGCGGGAGCTTCTTGCAGTTCCGCTGGATGTGACCCTTCTCGCCACAGTTGAAGCAGAACCGTTCCTCAGGTCTACGTCGGTCCGCTGCTACTTGTTTGCCACGGCGGCCCCAGCCCTTGGTCTTGGGCATTGCCTCGGCGCGTTCGGCCAGTTGCTGTTCCATGCGAAGGGCGACCTTCTGCGCCTTCTCCAGTGTGTCAACCTCGTGCGCCGTGACCGCGAACTCATTCTGAATCTTGTACGGCAAGCCATCTACATAGCGCGCCCGCTTGTCCTCGTCGGAGAGCGGAGTGCATGCTGCGATAGCGTTGAAGTTCGCTGTGTAGTCCTTGGCCGTGCCGAGCTTGTGCGATGCCTTGCACAGCTTGACGAGTTCGGAGAGCGCGGCCTTCTTGTCGTCGACCGCGCAGAAGTGGGCCTTGAAGGCCGTCTCGAAGGCGTCCACATTCGACCAAACAACCTTGCTGTCGGCGAGTTCGATGATGTGGGGCCCGGCCCATCGAGCGGCGTCATCCGTCAACTTGTTCAACACCATGATCCATGCAAGGTTGGCCGTGATCGACGAAGCTACCAGCTGCGTATGGTAAAGCTTGGCCATAGTGGCGAAGCGGAGTCCGGCCTGAGCCTCCTTGCCATCGTAGTCTCGGGGTGCGAGTTGGCTGAGAAGCTTGGAGTCGATGGCTGACATGGTGGGAGATGGACTGCGAGGGGATTGCACGCTTGATTCGGAGCGTGATGGGTTTCGTGGGGGTCTCGGGGGTGGTTCGGTGGTTTCCGGAGGTTCAAACGCACCTGAAGCTCGTCGTTCTAGACGGTTGGTGACGAGCGAGATGGTGGTGTCGAGCGGGATACGAGATCCTCTGGCGGGGGATTCAGTTTGGGGGGAGCCGCCTGGGCTAGGGATATGGCTTGGGGCGCGGGTTGCTGAGCGACTGGGCTGTCTAGTCCCTGGTAGGCTGATGGATGCGAGTACAGCTGCTCGTAGCGGTCGTCCTGACTCAGTTGTCGTTGGGAGGGGAGTCGCTAAGCGAACCTGGATGAGCGCGCCTTGTTCCGCCTCAGGTCGTATGTGGTGCGGAAATTGGGACCAGTCGGTATCGCTATCGTCCCTGTTGTCCAACCGGTGAGGGCAGGGTTTGCTCGGGCAGATGTGCCACCGCTGATAGTTGAGGTTGTAGTGTTGGTCTTCTACGGCGACAGGATGAAAGCCGTGGAAAAACGAGCTACAATCCAGGATGGAAATGTGGGGGAGACAGTGATAAACGGAGTGTTAAACGTGGGAGGGCGCTGGTGCCTGTGAGGTAGTTTCGACCTAATGTTACGACTGACTGTCGAGCGAGTAAGTGGAGACGAGCGAGGCAGGCAGGAGCGCTGACGAGCTCTGATCGCAGTGAGACTGGAGCGGAGCTCAACAGGCAGGACTGGAGACAAGTTGTGTATTGAGCGAAGTATCTACAGAGCGAAATACACGATGGCTTACCTGGAGACAAGAGGTCGAAACTAGAGTCTCCAGGTAGCAAGGGATCCAGCTATATACAGGGAACGAACAATGGGCGCTAGAGAACAATAGCGTCGCCATGGGTACGAAGTACAAGGGGTGTAGGACAATAGCGGACATGGGGACAAAGGGAGCTATTGTCCGTGTGTGGACAAAGGGAAACCATAGCGGGTAGTGAACAATAAGGAAGACGTACGAGGCGAT
>NW_006766985.1:20898-25157 GCF_000275845.1 Dichomitus squalens LYAD-421 SS1 | reverse complement strand
TGTCACATGGTGTCCTCATGACTAACACCTGAGTCATGCCAAGTCCGGACTCCTGCTCATGAGTAAGCGCCCCCTGCTGGCATGCAGGTCACCTGTCCGTGAGTGAAGATGGGCGCTCCCGGACCCCTCAAGGCCCTGGGTTCGATCCTGGCTCCTCCACTTTCCGATACGAGTTGTCCATGGTCGAGGTGAGCGTCTGTCCTGGTTCACATGACCCCCAGGTCACGTGGCACGAGAAAACTGTGACACTACCCCCTCTTCAAGATCTGAGCTCCTGCGAAGCGTTCAAACCAAATATTGCGTTGAAACTCCCGGGCGACTGGTCGTGGGTTGTTGAGGGCAATTGGCTGTGGCGCGTTTGGATGGAGGGCATGGAATTCATCGAGTAGTTCCTTCACGTATTTGACGTTCCGTACAGGCTCCCAAGTCGCTCCAGAGACATCGTAGCCAGCCCATTTGACAAAGTATTGCACATATCCACGGTTGACGCGCGAGTCCAAGATCTTTTCGACCTCAAACTCGTCGTGGCCTTCAACTTCGATAGGGTCGGGCTTCTCTGGATTACGGTTGCCGATCTCATCTTCATGGTAGGGAATGAGCTTTGAAGCATGGAAGACGGGGCGGACCTTGTTCTGCGGCGGAAGTTTGACTCTGAAGTGGACGGGTCCAATCTTCTCCGTTATCTCATAGGGCCCATAGTTCTTGGCTGAGAGCTTGGCTGACGAGTTGCGGATCTTGAGGTCGCGTCCTTTGAGCAAAACTTTGTCGCCAACCTTGAAGGGAGGGTCCACACGGCCCTGATCGTAGTACCATTTCATTCGTTCTGCGGCCATGGTGAGTGACGCCTGTGCTTGTTCTCTTGCTTCCGCACGGTTGTGAAATACGTCTTCGAGGGTTGGGAAGGCGAGCTCTTCACGAACGTCGGGAGCCATCTTTGGGTTGTACCCATATTCGATGAAGAATAGTGACAGGCCAGTCAACTCGTGTGGTGCATTGTTGTACGCAAACTCCGCGGTGGATAGAAGGGACGCCCAATCATCCGGTCGATGTTCCGTGAAGATCCGGAGGTACTGTTCAAGAGACTGGTTTACTCGTTCAGTCTGTCCGTCCGTTTGTGGATGGTAGGCTGTGGACATTGACGATCGAATCCCTAGCGACTTGCAAAACTCCTTGAACGCTGCACTCGCAAACTGTGTTCCTCGGTTGGAGATGATCTGTCGGGGAATACCGTGGTGCTTCAGAATGTGCTCGTAGATGAGTTCGGCTGCTTCTGTTGCTGAGAAGTGATCGTCGGCTGCAAAGAAGTGGGAGCGCTTGGAGAGACGATCTACTACTACTACGATTGCAGTGAAGGTGTTGCCGTGTCTATCGACCGAGGGCGGAAGTTGGGAGATGATATCGATTGACCAGATTTCCCATGGGCCGGCGGGGATCTCGTTTGGTTGGAGTAGTCCGTATGGAGGTTTCCTGACTGACTTGTTCCGTTGGCAAGTGTCGCACCCCTGTACGTATTTCTTAACCGCAACTGACATGCCGGGCCACCAATAATTCCGTGCAATGATTTCTAAGGTCTTCCACCTTCCTGGGTGTCCTGCAAGTAATGTGTCGTGATGTAGTTTGAGCAGGTTGAGGCGGATGCTTTGATCCTTGGGTACGTAGACTTTGCCTCGTCGTAACAGTAAACCGTTTTCCATGTTCCAGTCTTGCAGGTACTTTCCAAACTCCCGGGGTCCACTAGCTAGCAGTTCCTTGTAGTGTTTCGTCATTTTGTCATCTTCGAGGGCCTTCTTAATGCGTTCGAGCAGTTCTTTATCGTCTACTATGGAGGCATGACCAGGTTGCATTGCTTTGATCGCGAAAAACTCGGGTTTCAGCAGTGTCTGTCCCAAGTTATCACTGCTTACCCCCTCTTCATGATCTGGCCTCCTGGACAGAGGGTCGGCTCGTAGCATTGTCTTCCCAGGGCGATGCTTCAGAATAAAGTTGAAGCGAGACATGAATAAACTCCATCGGGCTTGTCGGCGTGTGAGCTTCTGTGCTTGTCGGAAGTAGGTGAGGTTGAGATGATCTGACCAGATCTCAATCGGTTCGGGGTGTCCTTCCAGATAGTGTTGATATTCTTCCAAGGCTCGGATGATGGCTAAAAGCTCCTTGTCGTAGATCTCGTAGTTACGTTCGTGAACATTGAGGGACTTGGAGTAGAAGGCGACCGGGTGCCATAGATTATCTTCTCCAAGTTGTTCCAAGACTGCCCCTGTTGCGAAGTCGGACGAGTCTGTCTCTAGCCGGTAGGGAGCCGTGTCGTTCGGGATCTGAAGGATTGGAGCGGTCGTAAATGCGGTTTTCAGTCCTTCAAAGGCCTGCTCCTGTTCCTCTCCCCATTGCCACTGGATGTCCTTGCACGTGAGCTTAGTGAGTGGTCGTGCAACTTTGGCAAAGTCCTTGATGAAACGCCGATAGAAGTTGGCTAGTCCGAGGAAAGCTTGAACGTGTTTGACCTTGGTCGGAGTAGGCCATTCTTTGACACCTTGCACCTTAGACTCGTCCATGGAGATTGAATCCTTTGATACGACAAGTCCGAGGAAGTGAACCGAGGGCTGCTCAAACTTGCATTTTTCAGGCTTGACGAAGAGGTCGTTGTCGCGCAGCTTTTTCAGGACCCGTTCTACCAGTTGGCGATGCAGAGTGAGGTCATCTGTGAAGATGAGGATGTCGTCGATGTAAACTACTACATGTCCGGTCGCAATCTCCTCCTTTAGGACTTCATTCATCATTGCTTGGAACGAGCTGGGTGCATTGCATAGGCCGAAGGTCATAACTGTTGGTTCGTACAGTCCCTTGTGAGTGATAAACGCGGCTTTCTCTTCGTCTCCTTCGCGAATGCGAACATTGTTGTAGCCCCACCTTAGGTCGAGTGAGGTGAAGATCAATGCGTGCGAAAGCCTATCCACAAGGTCTGAGATCCGGGGGATCAGAAATTTGTCCTTCTTCGTGATCGCGTTCAGTGCGCGATAGTCCTGAACCAAAAGTAGACTCCCATCTTTTTTACGGACAAAGAAGACTGGGGCGGCAGTAGGACTCTTGGACGTGCGGATGTAGCCTTTGTCTTCTTGCTCTGTGATCCAAGCTTCAAGCGAGTTCCATTCATCGAGGTTGAGCGGGTACAACTTGGCCGGCTTGGGGAGTGAGGCTCCAGGGACTAGTTCGATTGCATGATCGTAGGGCTTCCGTGTTGGCATTCTTTCCGAGGCTTTCTTGGAAAAGACGTCACCATACTGCCGGTATTGTTCTGGTACATGGTTTGACCAGTATTCGCGGTCCTGCTCGCCTTTTGTTGCAGGGTTGGTGTCCTTTTTCTCTTCTAGCCTGGCTCGCATCTGACGAGCGCTCGGGTCGTCTGAGAAGTTCACCCAATGAATAAACTGATCAGTGCTCTCCCATGATTCAGGGCCGAGGTCACCGTACTGATCTTGTGCAACATCTTCCACTCGGGGCAGTTGCAAACTCTGTAATTCTTCGTCCTGCACTGTGTGCCGGGTGCATGTTGAGGGACAGTGTGTGAACTCAATGTTCCCTGCATTCCAATCGAGTTCAGGGTTATGTTCACGTAGAAACGCCATGCCAATGATGATGTCTTGCCGCCCAATATCTGTGACGAGGAACGACTGCCAGGCGAGGTGATCTCCGTTACGGAGTAAACAACGGACATGGTGTGTGATCAACCCCTTCTTATTCTCGGTGGCATCTGCATTGAAAACTCGCACTTCACAAGAGAGGCGTCGTAGGGTGAGTCCTGTCACAGTTTTCTCGTGCCACGTGACCTGGGGGTCATGTGTACTGGAACAGACGCTCACCTTGACCGCAGACAACTCGTATCGGAAAGTGGAGGGGCCAGGATCGAACCCCAGACCTTGTGACGGCCAGGAGCGCCCATCCTCACTCACAGACAGGTGACTGATGTGATAGCAGGAGCGCTTACTCATTGGGAGGGGTCCGGACTTGGCACGACTCAGGTATTAGTCGTAAGGTCACCATGAGGCAGGTCAGAGGGTAGGACATGAGGCAGAGAACTCTGACCAAACGATGGTCAATAGGTACCTGGTCTGTGCACCATTGTATTAGTATATATAGTAGGGAGTCTGAGGCAGGGAACCTCAGACTTGATCTTCTCGTCGATTCCCCATCTCCTCTGTAGGTAGCTAGCAGCCCTACCTCCCTCACTACCCCTTCTAGTCTAGGGAATACATCTCTTCACATCT
>NW_006766985.1:19000-20861 GCF_000275845.1 Dichomitus squalens LYAD-421 SS1 | reverse complement strand
GGGGTCCGGACTTGGCACGACTCAGGTATTAGTCGTAAGGTCACCATGAGGCAGGTCAGAGGGTAGGACATGAGGCAGAGAACTCTGACCAAACGATGGTCAATAGGTACCTGGTCTGTGCACCATTGTATTAGTATATATAGTAGGGAGTCTGAGGCAGGGAACCTCAGACTTGATCTTCTCGTCGATTCCCCATCTCCTCTGTAGGTAGCTAGCAGCCCTACCTCCCTCACTACCCCTTCTAGTCTAGGGAATACATCTCTTCACATCTCTTGCTGTGTCACCTCTGGTTGCTTCGCTTCTCAGCACCAACCTCTGCATCAGTAAGCTTTGCCCTTGTTTGTTTTGGTGGCACAGCTCGTTGGCTGTGACAAGTCCGTGTTCTTGAACAAACTGGTGGTGGATAAAACAAGAGTAGGCTCCTGAATCGAGGAGGGCTTCTGACTGAACTTCATGCGTACCTTGAGTGAGGGAAACTTTGAGATCGAACGAATTTCGCGGGCGACATGCTGATGCGAGATAAATAACATTCAAACGTGGAACAAAAGAGTCCTCTAGGTTTACGCTATGATTACAGAGTCGGATACTTTGGTCAGTCCTCAAAGTATCCGTTCCAGAAAATCCTCCTCCGATTCCTTGACCTCGACGATGCGTGCGGCGGTCTCGGTTTCCGGTGCCTTGCCTTTGCCTTTGCCTTTAGCAGTCTCAAACTCCTCGAGGGCCCTGCGGATGTACTTCCATTTCTCTTCATCGGCTGTGTCCATTGTGCGTACCTTGGTCGGAGCGGCCAGTTGCTTCTTCATGTCGGAGAGCTCGTAGTAGCCCGTGTACTGAGGGTTCCGACATTTTTGGCCAGTCGTAAACTTGTGCTTGCCGCAGCGGAAACAGAGCTTCTTGTCGAGCCATTCGAGTTGTTCCTTGGAGAGCTTCTCCGGCTTGTGCATTGCGTCAACATCCATGGCATTGGGGTCCCGTGGGGGGCGGCTAGTCGTGTGCTGCTGCAAAGACGACTTGGCCTGACTCCCACGAGTTTCCATTTCCAGCTTCGGTACCCAGTCCAGATAGTGTTCCCATTTCGTCGGAATCAGCATTGGGTTGACCTGCCGCATTGCCGTCATGACTGTCAGAATCTGTGAGTTCTTTCCGACCTGATTGTCAATGCGACGGATGAGCTCCACGTCGGCATAACCAGACTTCGATGCGTAGCGGCGGAAGTTTTCGGCAAACTGAATGACGGTGGAGTGGGTCTTTGAGCACCACTCCTCGAGGGACGTCTGTGCAGTCTTCTCCGGAGCCAGTTGACGGTAGCCTGCCTTAAGTCGGTTGACGAAGTCGGTCCAGGATCCAAGGGTTCTGCCGTTTGATGCTGTCTCGACGTTGTTGAACAGGCGCTAGTTTACACAGCTTGCCTAATACAGCCGTCACAAGATATGGAACGGCACAGCCGGTTACTGCAATAACCGAGGCTGTACTACTCATGTGGTACACACACAGCTTCGCTGTGTACGCACTGCTTCTCTGTGCGACTGTGCATCCTGGGAATGTACTGTATAGTACTACGTAGCCACAGATGTACAGTAGTATATATAGGGGACCTCTGTACCCCCAATCTACGGTTCAGTTCACTCGAACATCTCCTCTCATCGCTCTAACAAGCCTCTAACAACCAACAACCCTTCTAGGTGAGTTGCAGGCTATCCGCTGTCGTTGCCACCCGTGGGAGAGGCCTTCACCCCCCGGGTTCAACAGGTTATGAGCCCTGCTCGACGCTGCAGAATCTGCGCTGCTCATCGTGTGCTGCGATCTGTAAGCTCGCAGCTCACCTGGATCTTTTGCCATCGTTATCGATGTGCAACCGCTG
>NW_006766985.1:14272-16227 GCF_000275845.1 Dichomitus squalens LYAD-421 SS1 | reverse complement strand
ACCAACACGTCCTTTCAAGCTTATCCATTCGTGTCACGAACCGCCCTCATGGCACTACGTTTCTGTCACAGTTTTCTCGTGCCACGTGACCTGGGGGTCATGTGAACCAGGACAGACGCTCACCTTGACCACGGACAACTTGTATCGGAAAGTGGAGGGGCCAGGATCGAACCCAGGACCTTATAGGGTCCGGGAGCGCCCATCCTCACTCACCGGCAGGTGACTCACGTGTCAGCAGGGATGCTTACTCATCGGAGGAAGCCCGGACTTAGCATGACTCAGGTGTTAGTCATGAGGACACCATGTGACAGGTCAGGAGGCAGGACATGAGTCAGCGGACTCTAACCAAGCAGGGACAAATAGGTACCTGGTCTGTGCACCATTGTATTTGTATAAATAGTAGGGGGTCTGAGGCAGAGAACCTCAGACTTGATCTTCTCGTCGATCACCCATCTCCTCTGTAGGTAGCTAGCAGCCCTACCTCTCACTGCCCCTTCTAGTCTAGGGAATCTACTTCTTTACACCATCTCTTGCTGTGTCACATGGAGTTGCTTCGCCCCTCAGCACCAACCCCATCACCAGTAAGCTTTGCCCTTGTTTGTTTTGGTGGCACAGCTCGTTGGCTGTGACATTAGATCAAGTCTCTTACCCATCCCCTCCGTGGAGTGTCTCAACCACTTGCGGACCGGATCTCTTCTCCCAGGAGTTTTTTGAAACGTTCATCATTCCCCCCCACTATCCTTCCATCCGACTCGGACCTACCGGAGTTTACCCGTCGTCACTTCAAGAGACATGGTCACCTCAACGTCCAGTCCCAAATTGACTGTGCCCTTGCCGACGATACATCAGATCGACCTCGTCATCGCCGTCAGTATCAGCATACCCCAATTGTCCCTCGTCACAAGGCACTTCCACCTTCTGTACCCTCTACTCAGCCCCTTGACAGACCACCCGCTACGCGCCTCACCACACTGCCACCACCCTTTGTCCCATCCACCCCTACAATCCCTCTCCAGTACCGCATCTCTGCACCACCTCTGCCCTCCTTCGCACGTTGTGATCCCATCGACCTCCTCGCTATCGTCAGTTCCAAGGTCAGCGCTGTCATCAAAAGACTGCAGGCCATCTTCGATCGCAAGGATCAATTGCTCGACATTCCCCACAATCATCGGCTCGCCCTTCAACGCATCGGTGACAAGCTTGAGTGGATACTCGACAACATCAAAAACGGCTCTTCGTGGACACGCAGTCAGCAGCAAAACATCGACTGGTTTTGCAAGGAGTTTGGAAAGGTCAAGTTCAGTGGACTTGGACAGAACTTTGAGTGCATTGTCAAGGCTTTAGTAGAGTTAGAACAATTCGGGTCCTTAGATTGGATCGTCGTTTAGTTTTGTACATCGGATACCATCACAATGGCTTCAGGCTCGCGTTATGCCCCTCTGGCAGAAGATGACTTTGAGTCGGAATATCCGGGGCCACACACCCACCCAGCTCCATCACTGGCACACACCCACCCGGCTTCACCCACTGCCACGCTCCAAGCGTACCCGGAAATTCAATGGATCTACGCTGGTGTTGAGTACGGCTCGTTAGAAGACGCTATTCGTGCCTCGGCAAACAGTTTAGGGATCACCAACCAAGCTTACGTCGACTGGACCATCTCCGTAACAAGGGACATCACACGGCGCGAAGTGGTCAATGTCTACAACGTCCTCGGCAGCAAGATATACGAACATCGGAACGATTTCCTCAACGAGGTCGACGCCACCCACGCCACCTTCAAGGAGTTGGACGTGTCTATGACAGGCCTTCACACCAAGGCTGACACTGCTGGGAACCTCGCCCTCAAAGCTGTTGAAGAGAACAAACAGCTGAAGGCGGAACTGGTCACTGTTAATGCGGATCTGGAGGTTCTCAACCGGAACAACATGGAGCTCGTCAAACGGTACAAGGAA
>NW_006766985.1:6402-9206 GCF_000275845.1 Dichomitus squalens LYAD-421 SS1 | reverse complement strand
GCTGCTGCNGAAGTTGGACGACGACCTCTGGGCACCCGGTGGCTTACCGGTCTGAGTCAATGGCTGAAGCGGAACGGAACTACGAGATCTACGACCGAGAGATGCTCGTGATCATCCATGCTCTCGAGGACTGGCGACACTATCTTGAAGGGCTCCCTGAACCCTTCGAGATCGTCACCGATCACCGTAATCTTGAGTACTGGCGCACCGCACGGAACCTCACTCGTCGACAGGCTCGGTGGTCTCTATACCTCAGCCGCTTCGACTTCCGCCTCACGCACAAGCCTGGCAAGACGAACACCCAAGCCGATCCCCTCTCTCGCCTCCCGACCCACCAGACTACGGACGCAGAGGACAACCGAGATCAGATCGTACTGGGACCCGAGCGGTTCGTCTCTCTGTCAGCCACACTCACGGATACGAGCACCCTGGAGCAGGAGATTCGAGACGCACAGGTACTCGACCCTGAAGTCGTCGAGGCTCTCCGCATCCTCCAGGAGAAGGGCCCTCGGAAACTGGCGAACGGACTCCTCGAGTGGGAAGTGCGCGATGACCTCGTCTATCACCACGGGAAGCTCTACATCCCCCCTGGTAAGGACCTTCGCAAACGAGTTGTCTTCTTGTGCCACGACGCGATCACTGCAGGACATCCTGGACGGAACGGGACTATTGAGCTGGTCAGCCGTCTCTACTGGTGGCCGCAGCGAGACGCGTTTGTGCGCAAGTACGTCGAAGGCTGCGACACTTGCCAACGCCGGAAAGCTCCTCGTCATCCTCGAGGCGCACTCCAGCCCCACGACGTACCTGAAGGCCCCTGGCAGACAATGGGAGTAGACCTCATTACGGGACTCCCCCCGGTACAAGGATACGACGCGATCATCGTCTACAGCGACCACTACAGTAAGCAGGTCCATGTGCTACCCACCACGACCGACGTCACTGCAGAGGGAGTCGCTGATATCCACTATCGTGAGATCTTCCGCCTCCACGGAGTACTGGAGAAGGTGGCGTCGGACCGAGGACCTCAGTTCGCCGCACGTCTCATGAAGGCCTTGTACGAGAAGTTTGGGATCCAGCGCGCACTCACAACCGCCTACCACCCCCAGTCCAACGGGCAGACTGAACGGGCAAACCAGGAGGTTGAGAAGCACTTACGGCTCTTCTCTAACCTACGACAGGACGACTGGATGACTCACCTACTGACCGCGGAGTTTGTGCTCAACAACCACGTCCACTCCGGACTCCAAGTCTCCCCCTTCGAGATCATCTACGGCTACCAGCTCAACTTCACGGTACCCATCGGCGCCCCCACCAAGTTCCCCGCGCTAGACAAGCGCTTGGAACTGTGGCGTGAAGTACGAAAGGATGCGGAGGCAGCCCTTCGGATGGAGAAGGCCGCCATGAAGGAGTCATTTGAGCGCGACAAGCCAAAGCCCCACGAGTTCAAGCCTGGAGACCGTGTCTGGATGGATTCACGGGACGTCACTATCCATCAGGCTAGTCGCAAGCTCGGACCCTGATGACTTGGGCCATATGAAGTTTTGGAACGCACGGGCGAACTCACGTATCGACTTCAACTCCCCCCTTCCATGCAGAACTGACACACCGTCATCCACGTTGATCGCCTCACACCCTGGACGGGCAACGACGTCAACGGCATACTTCCGCCCCCACCAGAACCAGTCGAAGTCGAAGGGGAACTCGAGTACGAGGTCGAAAAGATTGAAGACAGCCGCATGTACCGTAACCAGTTCCAATACCTGGTCAAGTGGAAAGGCTACGATGAAGGCCAGAACAGTTGGGAACCCGCGAAGGACCTCACTCACTGCCAAGAATTGATCGACGAATTTCACGAACGTAACCCCACCGCCCCACGTCGAATTGCAGCCTCTATATTCCAATCCCTCCCCTGGCAACCTCTCATCAACTTCACCACCTCTGCACCCTCTAATCTTGAATGGGCTTCTGGACGACGCCCCAGCCTAGGGTCCATCGGGGACTGACGGACCTTAGGAGGGGGGTAATGTCACGGACGTTGAACAGACGCCCCTTTTTGCCGCCCATTCCCCTCCCCTTGACGCCCACCTTCCATTTATGGACCATTTCCTTTCTTAGCCCATCCCAGTTTGGACACTGTAGATACGTTCCCACACCCGCATGCTACGCTCCCGCGATCGTCATGCCCTTGCCTTTTCTTTCTCGCCCTTTGTTCTCTCTTTGTCATCTTCACTGCCTCGCTCTCGCGCCTTGTCCTTGGTTGCTAAGCAGCCCCTCTAGTATATAAGGACCCCCTTAGGCGCTCCCTAGTCCCCATCTCGACCTCTTGGTCATTGGGACTAGGTGAGTGACCATAGCGTTGTACTTCCCTTCGAGTGCTAATGTATAACTTGGTCATTGGGACTAGTCTGTCGCTGTCTGCGTGAAGACTAGCTTTCGCAGGTCTTGTGCCCTCGTGCCGACCTCCGCTCTGTCCTCGTCGAGTTTCTTGCTACGTTTATCCCTCTTTATCTCCCTCTTTCCCTTTCGGCTCCTTGCCGCTCGCCTACGAGGTCGTCGCCGAACATCGACCCGAGTCTACGCGCCTAGTCGCCGCGACACCCCATAGTATAAGGAGGCCCGTAGTCGGTAGAGGCTCCCCACTTCTGTTCTCCTCTTTGTTACCTCTTGTATCCCTATATCCCTCAATCTAGGGACTTGTGCGATACTCTCTCCCCGTGTGCTACACCGTGTACTTGGATAAGTCCGCGTGATAAGTCTGGATAGACTTGTGTTGGTACTTCAGCGTAACACTCGGGGGTTGCCGG
>NW_006766985.1:0-2353 GCF_000275845.1 Dichomitus squalens LYAD-421 SS1 | reverse complement strand
CACTTGAGCGCGATTGGCCCTGGCGGCCTTGACGCTGCTCCCAATGGAGTACGACCTGCTGGCGGATCCCAGCAAGGGTGATCGCCTCGATCGCAGTCTTGCCCGTCGCAGGCTTCAGGCCAGCGATGTAGAGCTGGATCATCGGATCCATGTTGGAAGGGAGCTTGGCCATGAGCATCATGCCCTTGACGTGGTTGGCAACAACGAACTTGTTCGTCTCGAGACGTTGGAAGTACGCCTCGAACTTGTCCAGGTTGGGGACAGGGTTCGAGTCGGCCGGAATGGAGAGAGCAAGGGCAGCCCGGAAGTCTTGGTAGACAGCCGGCACGCCAGGCTTGCCATAGGTGGTCTCGAGGTAGTCCCAGATCCCCTTGGCTGTCGTCTGAGACGACACAGCGCTGTTAACGCTGGGGGCAAGGCGAAGGCTGATGTTGCCTTGGGCCTTGAGGTCGGCATCGAGCCAGGCCTTTGCTTCATCATCAGCAAATGTGCGAAACCGTGCCAGCGGCAATGCCACGTGTGCCCAGAATTGTAACGCCCAAATTGGCAAGCAGGGGATTGGAATACATGAGCCCGCCATTGTCAACCTTGGTGGGGTGAGGCGATTTATAAGGCTGTCGGGGACACTGATAGCAATGACATTGCATACAATAGGCTCGCCATACATATATCATCCAATAGCTATTCTTTGACATGCGTACAGAAATACAACCATATGTGCACAGGCCCAGGTGATACCGGAGGCCTCTACATTCGCTGTCGCTCAAATTGCTGCACGTTCAGTGCAGGCACAGCGTTGAATCCTTTGCCTGCGGCAACGCTCTACCACCTTGCCCGTCACCACTACCACCATCTCTCGTCGTGTACCGCTCTCTGCTAGCACGCTTCGACCAGTTCTAAGTCTCTCTCCTGCCAGATCCATCTCACACTCAGTCTCCTTCAGCCCCCCAAGACCACGACTACTTGCATGACCAGCGCATGATCAGTGTCTGACGCTACTGCGTCACTATCCAAGTCATCCATGCCTCCATCAAATGCGATTGCGAACACCATTTCCTCCGAAGGTGGGTAGGAGGACGTTGTTGGGACGTTCAAAGAAGTAAGTGTTGTCTCCTCAAAAAGCATATCAACGGTGCGCGGTCATGGTTGTCCTGGCCGCAAGAGCGTTGGGTTAGGGTCAAGGCAGCAGATCGTAGCCCAGCTGCCATACATTGGCACGCGTGATGTCATAGCTCACGACCTGTCATGGTCTTTGTCATAGCCTCAAAAGCCGGGGCGAGCACGCAGATAAGTCGTCGCTCCTTTCCTTGCCTCTCCCACCATCCAGCTCATCACCTGCTCAAACAAAATCTGCTAGTGCGGACCTGACTGGACCACTTGCTATAACAGCAAGCAGACTATCGTTGCACTCCAATCGTATGGTCTCGCGCGCGCCACGACCGTTACACTTACGACATTTGTGTAGACCCTCATACTGACTGTACTGTACTTAGCAGCTCGGGTGTTTGCCTTATGACGGTCAGTCGTGCTGCCTACTCTCTACCAGCTGCCGTTCGTGCCGATGCTGCTCATGTCCTTTGCAGCGCATTTCTTGCGAGGACAATGGATGCCGCTGCTGCTCACGCGCCACTGGTCACTCGTCATTCGTGTGTTCTACTTAGCCTTGACTACTGTCAGTATCTGGGAATTGGCGGAGAGCGTGTTTGACTTCACTGTACCGGAGGTTCATACTGACCATGATTCACTGAGAACTCGTGCTAACAGTCAGGTACATTTCATCTGGGTTTCTGCGCATACAGCTGACACCTGCCTCGCATTGGTCTCTGGCATCATGTCTATGGTCGCGTACCTCAAAACTTTGCGTACGCCGAGCTGCGCAACCCTCCACCCTCCTTGTTGAACAGGCGCTGGTTTACACAGCTTGCCTAATACAGCCGTCACAAGATATGGAACGGCACAGCCGGTTACTGCAATAACCGAGGCTGTACTACTCATGTGGTACACACACAGCTTCGCTGTGTACGCACTGCTTCTCTGTGCGACTGTGCATCCTGGGAATGTACTGTATAGTACTACGTAGCCACAGATGTACAGTAGTATATATAGGGGACCTCTGTACCCCCAATCTACGGTTCAGTTCACTCGAACATCTCCTCTCATCGCTCTTACAAGCCTCTTACAATCAACAAACCTTCTAGGTGAGTTGCAGGCTATCCGCTGTCGTTGCCACCCATGGGAGAGGCCTTCGCCCCCCGGGTTCAACAGGTTATGAGCCCTGCTCGACGCTGCAGAATCTGCGCCGCTCACTGCGTGCTGCGATCTGTAAGCTCGCAGCTCACCTGGATCTTTTGCC